>NC_051216.1:3474773-3534773 GCF_015220715.1 Pygocentrus nattereri | reverse complement strand
GATGGATGGATTGACTGATGGAGGGATGGATGGATGGGTTGATGGATGGATGGATGGGTTGATGAATGGATGGGTTGGTGGATGGATGGATGGATGGATGGATGGATTGGTTGATGGCTGGATGGATTGGTTGATGGGTGGATGGATGGATGGATTAGTTGATGGGTGGGTGGATGGATGGATTGGTTGATGGAGGGATGGATTGACTGATGGATGGAGGGATGGATGGATGGATGGATTAGTTGATGGGTGGGTGGATGGATGGATTGGTTGATGGAGGGATGGATTGACTGATGGATGGAGGGATGGATGGATGGATGGATGGATTGGTTGATGGGTGGATGGAGGGATGGACTGGTTGATGGATGGATGGATTGGTTGATGGGTGGATGGATGGAGGGATGGATGGATGGATTGGTTGATGGGTGGATGGAGGGATGGACTGGTTGATGGCTGGATGGATTGGTTGATGGGTGGATGAATGGATGAGTTGGTTGATGGGTGGATGGATGGATGGATCGGTTTATCGAGGGATGGATGGATGGATTGGTTCATTGATTGGTTCATTGATTCATCAGTTCATTCTTTCTTTTAAGCCAGACAGTGGATCAGGACTGATATAGAACTTTCCATGCATCTTGAAGCCATGTGTGTTGTTTTTTGAAGTCACCCAGACTGATAGCTACGGTGACGGATGCAATCTACTGGGGATTCCCCATTGACAGCGAGCCTAGTAGAAAACGCCGGGAGGTCACTGTTAGCTTTAGGGTTGTTTTATTTGGCCTTAAAGTAAAAGTACCATTTCCAGAAAACTAGACGTACAGAAGCCCAAAAATCTGCTTAATTAGTAATAGAACTGCTTTGGATCTTCTTAGTCCATCCAACATCTGTCAGCACAGGAACTGAAGATTGTTAGACTGTTAGAGGTTCTTCTCTGTTTGGGTCCTTAAATAAAATGCGAAAGCTCCCAGCCCGCCTTAAACCGGAGATCCATTTATTTATTTATTTATTTTTAGTTTCTGCATAGCTTAGTGTGTAACATGTAATCAGAGAGATTCAGAGGGTTTGGTGTGAAACGGTTCAGACGTCTTTACAGTGGTGGAACCAGGCATCGCCATGACTACAACACAAATATAGACACTTTATTTACCATCCAGAACCACCAGAGAACCTACACGAGTCTTCTGAGCTCATATGGAATGTTGATGATGGAAAACCATGGAAAATCTGGAATAATGAGTTTTCTTTGGGGACTATTTTGCCGCACAGCGCCCTGCATGTCTCCCTCCACCATGAATGGAGTTGAAGTTCTCTAAACTCTCATAAAACAGCGTCTCAGTCATCAGGCAGTGAATTCAGAACCAGTTCATGTAG
Organism: Pygocentrus nattereri; assembly: GCF_015220715.1. Lineage (NCBI taxonomy): Eukaryota > Metazoa > Chordata > Actinopteri > Characiformes > Serrasalmidae > Pygocentrus > Pygocentrus nattereri. Next base: position 3,533,399 of record NC_051216.1, on the reverse strand, counting down.
GAACTTTTTGTGAGGAGCTTTTAGAGGGACGCCTGGTTCCTACCACAACCACTGGGAACAGCTCTGACCCGGTGAGGTTTGGTCATTTCACACCAAACCACTCTGAACGAGTCTGTTTCCATCTTAAAGACTAAATTATGCGGACAGCTTGAAATAAAACTTTCTGTGCTCCCTCTGATTAAACCTCTCCCTTCTTATCTCTCCACAGCTACAAAGAGAAGATGATGAAGCTGTCTGCCATCCACAGGGACCGACCCATCGAGCCGCTGGACCTGGCCGTGTTCTGGACCGAGTTTGTGATGAGGCATAAAGGAGCGGATCACCTGCGGCCGGCCGCTCACGACCTGAACTGGGTTCAGTACCACAGCCTGGACGTCATCGGGTTCCTCCTGCTCATTCTCGTGACTGTCATGTTCGTGACCTTCAAGAGTTGCATGTTCTGTTTCAGGAGGTGTTTGAGGAAGAGTCAGAAGAAGAAGAATGAGTGAAAGGAGATCAGTGAGTGAATCAGGTTACCAGGGCTTTTTTCAGTGTTTCTGTAGGAATTCTCGGTTAGTAGTGCTGTATAAGGTGGACTGCAGTATCTCTTAGACACTTGAACATGTTCCACTACCTCCTTCAGGCACTGCTGGCTGTAGACGCGTCACAGCGTCGTAGGTCGTTTTAGTTTTTTGTTTGTTTTTGAATTTTTAGATCTTGACCAATCGGTAATGGTCTTATCATAAGGTTTTATTTGATGACTGCATGATTTGATGTGCTATGATCTGTACTATGATCCTGAAGATGCTCATTTAGTATGATTTTAGTATAAAATAGATTGTATCAGATTTGAACTTGGGGAAAATGGAAGGGCAAGCATTCCTATTTTATTTAATTTTTTTCTGGTTTTACTGTTTCAAAGATCAGGATATCTTCTAAATGTAGTTTTTAGGGTTTAGGGTTTTATTTTGGGCTGGGCGAATTCGTAGAATCTAGGTTTGTATCAAGTTTGTACATTTCAATGTTTATAGAAATAACAGAAAATAAAAGACAATAATTTTTCTACATTTTTGTTTCACGACCACGTGTGAATTAGAGCATTTTCAGAGTATATATATGCTTCAGAAATGGTTCACCTAGATAGCTGGCTCTGTTCTGACTGTTCTCTGTTCATGTGCAAAAATAAAATGCTTATTTTTCACTTTTGTGTATTAATTTGTGTGTTATTTGACCTGAACAAGGTGCTTGAAGTTTATCAGTTACTAAATTCAGTTTGACCAACATTGAATTCTAAAAGAATCTGATGCTTTATCTTGTGAACTTCAGTGTTTCATGAGGCTAGAGGCACCAACTCCTCCAGTTTTTAATCCAGACCTTTTTGGCCGTTCTTCCATGATATACAACCATAAATACGCTCAGAACAGCGCTGCCAGGATCCTGATGAGAGTGCGTAAATATGAACACATCACACCCGTCCTCTGTTCTCTTCACTGGCTTCCCATCTCTGCCAGGATTGAATACAAGGTTCCCCTCCTCACCCACCAGTGCATTTACAGCAATGCCCCTATGTATCTGAAAGAACTCCTCACCCCACTGATTTCATCACGATCCCTTTGTTCTATGAACACAAATCGCCCCCCCCCCAGAACTGAACTCCGCACCATGGGGGACCGGGCCTTCTGTTCTGCCGCTCCTCGCTTATGGAATGCTCTCCCTGACCATCTGAGGGCGCCACAGTCGAGTGAGAGTTTTAAAAAAGGACTTAAACCCCTTGATCTTCCTATGGAGTGTAAAGATGTTTTCATAGTAGTTCTTTCATTTTATAGCTTTGCTTCTACTGCACAGATTTGCTGCAAATGTAAAGTGTGTTACAAATAAAATTTATTTTTATTATAATAATCTCTCTTGCAATTTGCACTTAATGTTATTTTCAGTAGGAGACAGTTCTGGACCGCAGGCAGGGCAGTCTGGCTCCCACATTCTCTGATTATTTAGCCATGCTGTAACACATGCAGAATGTTTCTTGGTGTTGTCATGTTTAAATAAGCATGTCAGCCCTGAAGAAGACGGCGTCTAGAAGGCAGCATGTCCTTCACAGTGCAAGTTACCCATTCCATGGGTACTATTACCCCCACATACCAAGACAGATGCTGCATTTTGAACTTTACGTTGGTAACAGTCTGGAAGGTCCAGAGAACACAACGTCCATTATTTCTATACACAGACCACGATACACGTCTCCAATGAGCATCAGCCCAATTCAGATGAGCTTGAGCCCAGAGAAGTCGGCAGTGTTTCTGGACCTTGTTTATATATGACTCCTGCTGAGCGTAGTGTAGTGTGAATTTGCATTTGTGGAACGGACGGCGTTTATTGACAGCAGTTTGTCAAAGTATTCCCGAGCCCATGTGTTCTCTAAGCGGTCAGAGGTCATGGGCATTCAGTTGTGGTTCTCTGGATTCAGTGAATCTTTGATGTTATTATGCACTGTAGAGGGTGAAATACCTGGAATCCTTGCAATTGCAGTTGCAAAAGGAATGTGATTTTGAAGATGTTCGATTATTCACAGATACATTTTTGGCAAATTTTTGAGCCTCAACCCATCCTCACCCATGAAGGAATCCGCCTCTTCGGAACTTCGGAGCTTTTTGGAACGTGTTGCAGACGTCAGTTTGAGAATGAGCATGAATTTACAAAAACAACAACGTTGATGAGAGAGAGCATTAAATATCTTGTCCTTGTAGTACTTTTAGTTTAAATACAGGTTAAAGTAGCTTCATCACTTTTTTAAAACGTGGTTCTGAGTCTGGGAAGAAAGTTACTTAACAGTTACAATATTGTCTAAAAGTTTGACACAACTGTGTTTAATATTATAAAATTGAGTTTTCAGCTAAAAAGAAGAAATCGTTTTAAAAGCCTTGACCGTCTAAACGAAAAGGAAATATACTTCCATATATGTCTTTACAATAATCCTGAGCTTTCTGTTTATAACCGTTTATGTTGTAACTCCTCACCGTCCATATGGGACATAAAACAGTATCTCATGGGCAAAACTCCAGATAATAAATATCCTTACAAAGTAAATATCTCAGCTTTTTAAATTTATCTATAATTCTTTATTTTTTATGAAGGATAGAGTTTAAATTTTTTATCTTATGTTTATGTTTAGTTCTAATATATCGCTGCTGTCAGAAACAAAACCTCATATCTCCATTTTTGTCATTTTTCAGTTTTTGAGATAATCTGAAAAAACCTGTTGTTCTTTACATTGTGTGTGAATTTCATGACGGATTGACCAAAAGAAACGGCCCAAAACGACTTCGGAAGACATCTGGTTCCATTGACTTACATTAAAACTACAGTAGGTTTTTTCCTTCTCCTGTAAAGTTTCCATTTCGGAGATATGAGGTTTTGTTCAGACAGTGTCGACATGTATGTGTGACTTTATATGTACATATTAAAAACTGCCACTGTTACATATAGAATTCATTCTATGTGCATATATTGGCATATGCTGTACTTTTAACATGAGCAAATGCATATATTTTATTTCCGGAGAAGTGAAAGAGGACGATCCGGTGCTCCTTCTAAAGTGCTGATTAAGGTCTAGAAAAAGCATCGATGGAATTTTATTCCAATTTTTTTATGAAATATAGTCGGAAGATCTCAGTGAGAATAACGCATTGCTTGTGATTTAGTGTTTAAATGTTTTGTGCTTCACAATTTATAGTTTCATGTCATTTTAAAGTTCTAGATTGTGATCATTCCACGACGAAAGCTTTACGCAATAAATCGATCGATCAGAAAGATTATCAGATTATGTTATTTATAATAACAGTCACAGCGCTGGTTTTAGTCGAGGTGCTAAAGTCTCCTCATTTAAACAGCTGGTGGCATCCTGTAGAAATAAAAATAATGTGTGGCCACGCCTTATTAACGCATGGGAACAAGATCACGCTTTACTAAGTCGTGGCCACATGTTAGGATCTCATCCCCACGCTTTACTAAGTCGTGGCCACGACTTCATCATCTCATCCCACGCCTTACTAAGTCATGGCCACGTGTTAGGATCTCATCCCCACGCTTTACTAAGTCGTGGCCACGACTTAATCATCTCATCCCATGCCTTACTAAGTCATGGCCACATGTTAGGATCTCATCCCCATGCTTTACTAAGTCGTGGCCACGACTTAATCATCTCATCCCACGCCTTACTAAGTCATGGCCACATGTTAGGATCTCATCCCCACGCTTTACTAAGTCGTGGCCACGACTTAATCATCTCATCCCATGCCTTACTAAGTCATGGCCACATGTTAGGATCTCATCCCCACGCTTTACTAAGTCATGGCCACAACTTAATCATCTCATCCCACGCCTTACTAAGTCATGGCCACATGTTAGGATCTCACCCCCATGCCTTACTAAGTCATGGCCACATGTTAGGATCTCATCCCTACACTTTACTAAGTCGTGGCCACAACTCAGTAAGGTGTGGGAATGAGATGATTAAGTCATGGCCACACATTAGTTTTATTTATACAGGATGTCCCCAGCGGGGCTCTGCAGGATTCCTCTGTAGCTTGAACATATATTCTGGAGTCGAGTCAGGTTTTCTCCTGTTACGCGTTTATGGATGTCAGGCCTGGATTCTGAGTGTGGATTTTATCCTCTCATATTAAAACATTGAACGTCATGTTGCGCTGTATGAATTTAAACACACGCCAGCAGGCGGGAACGCAGAGGACATACGGCCGTTAGTGCTCTGTTTTAATATGTACATGTACGTCACACATGCCAATGAGTTTTCAGCTGAATCTGCAGGAATTATTATTATTGATAATCACGGGTTCTTTTTTCTTCAAGGGTTCTTTAGTAAATGTAATAGTTCTACTCAGAACCACCAGTTCAATACACTCTTTAAAGAGATGGTTCTTCGAGGGTTCTTTAGTAAAGATGGTTCTGTGCAGACCTAAAGAACTGGTTGCATGCTTAAACATTTTTCATGTGGTGAAATTGTTTCTTCAGGCTTTGTCGTATATAGTTTTACAGAACACAGAGAACCACCGAGGCATGCACATGGTTCTATACAGAAGCCGTGGCTCTGAATCGAACCACTGCCTTTACAAAAGAACTACGGCACCCCGCTGGTGACATCCTTTATAAATACAAATAAAAATGCGTGGCCACGACTTAGTAAGCCGCAAACTCATTCCCACACCTAACTAAGTCATGGCCACGACTTAATCATCTCATTCCCACGCCTTACTAGGTCGTGGCCACGCCTTATTAACGTGTGGGAACGCGATCCTGGTGTTCTAATTTCTACAGGATGTCACCAGCGGGCCTCCGTACTGTTGGTCGTGTTGACTGTCCTCTGATTGTGGATGTTCTCTTACGCTATTCTGTGCTCTGTGCTGCAGTACCGCTTGTTGGCCGCAGGTGGCAGTAAAGAGCGAAGCAGCACCGTGTCCTGCTTTCGGTTTCCGTGGGCTGTTTTCGTTCGTCAGTGTTTGTTTGTTTGTTTGTTTGTTGGAGATGATTGAAGATGAACTCGCGGACAGTAAAAGCCCGGAGGAGTTTGTAGGATCAGAAGATTTCACAGCCAGCGGCGCGCAGCAGGTCCGTTCACCCGACGCTAGCCTACTGTTAGGTACCTGCTCGAACTCCACGGTCCACCTTAAATGCTGCGGGGGTTATACTGTGGTGCCTGAGACGCTACAATGGACCTGCCTCACCATTTAAGGTGGAACGGGGAATTCGAGAAGAAAGCTGGCGAATCCGCTCAAAATAATGGTTTAATCCGTTTAATCTGCGTCGCCGATGAACTACAAACGGCGCATTAACAGCTTTACCCGCCGTCGCGTCCACAGGATGTGAAAAACAGACGTTGTTCGTCTTTTGAGAGGCGGTTCAGGTCAGATTGCGCTGCCCCTTATGTTGCTAACCGTCATCTGAATCGCGATGTTGGCGTTTACAGTACCTGAAATCGAGGTCTGCGATACACAGATTGAGCCCCCACCCATTTTTCAAATAATCTACATAATTCAGCGTGTAAGGTGTAAACGGAGTCAGAGCTGCTCACAGTGGTGGTGATAGGAACCAGACGTCCCCCTCTAAAAGCTCCTCACAGTGGTGGTGATGGGAACCAGACGTCCCCCTCTAAAAGCTCCTCACAGTGGTGGTGATGGGAACCAGACGTCCCCCTCTAAAAGCTCCTCACAGTGGTGGTGATGGGAACCAGACGTCCCCCTCTAAAAGCTCCTCACAGTGGTGGTGATGGGAACCAGACGTCCCCCTCTAAAAGCTCCTCACAGTGGTGGTGATGGGAACCAGACGTCCCTCTAAAAGCTCCTCTCAGAAAGTTCCTACATGAACTGGTTCTGAATTCACTGCCTGGCTGAGATATTGATTTATGATAGCTTTGTGGTAAAGTTTTGGCTTAAAATGTAAAAAAAATGGAAAACCCCATTTCAACAAAGTTGGGATGCTGTGCAAAATGTAAATGAAAGCAAAATGGAATGATGTTCAAACGGTTTAAACCGTGTATTTATTTGGAAATGGCACAAAGACAACATATCAAATGTTAAAATTTTATTTGATTATTTTATTTATATATGCGTATTTTGAATTTTATGGCAGCAACATGTTCCAAAAAAGTTGGCACAGGAGGAACGAAAGGCTGGAAAAGTTGTGTAATGCTAAAAAAACACACCTGGTGGTTGATTGACAGCAGGTCAGTAACATGACTTGGTATAAAGTGGAAGTGGAAAAGTGTCCGGCGGTCCGACGGATCAACGTCTGAAATTCTTTAGGAAATCATGGACACTGTGTCCTCCGGGCTAAAGACCCCTCAGCTTGTTATCAGTGCTCAGTTCTAAAGCCAGTATTCATGATGGTTTAGGGGGCATTAGTGCTCATGGCCTGGGTGATGTGCTCATCTGTGAAGGCGCCATTAAAGCTGAATGGTATAAACATGTTTTATCAACATCTGCTGCCGTCCAGACGACGTCTTTTTCAGGGAAGGCCTTGATTATTTCAGCGAGACGATGTCAAACCACATTCTGCATGTATTACAGCAGCACTGCTCCGTATTAGAAGAGTCTGGGCGCTAAACTGACCTGCCTGCAGTCCAGACCGGTCACCACTGAGAACATTTGGCTGATTATGAAATGAAAAATATGACCAATCAGCCCCTGAAACTGATGATCAGCTGAAATCCTGAATCAAACCAGAACAGAAAACATTTCACTGTCAGAGCTGCAGCAGCGTCTCCTCAGTTCCCAAACACTGACAGAGCTGTTAAAGAAGAGGAGATGGACTCAGCGGAAAACAGACCCGTCCCAACTTTTTAGGAACATGTTGTTGGCATCAAATTCAAAATCGGCAAATATTTTTAAAAAAACAATGAAATTTCTCAGTTTCAATGTTTAATATGTGTCTTTGTAGTGTTTTCAAATGATTATAGGGTGTAAATGATTTGCACATCATTACATTTTGTTTTTATATTTTGCACAGCGTCCCAACTTTTTTGGAAATGTGGTTGTATTTTAAAAGGAAAAAAAAAAGTTTTACACAGTATAACCTGTGTAGGTTTGGGGCAGTCGTGGGCTGGAGGTCAGGGAACCGGCCTTGTGACCGGAAGGTCGCCGGTTCGATCCCCAGAGCCGACAGTCCATGACTGAGGTGTCCTTGAGCAAGACACCTAACCCCCAACTGCTCCCCGGGTGCTGTGGATAGGGCTGCCCACCGCTCTGGGCGTGTGCTCACTGCCCCCTAGTGTGTGTGTGTTCACTAGTGTGTATGTGGTGTTTCACTTCACGGACTCGGTTAAAGGCGGAGGTGGAATTTCCCCGCTGTGGGACGAAATAAGGGTCAGTTAATCTAAACCTTTACATACCTACCGTATAAACATTGTTCAGGACACTACACACAACATACAGGTTAAGGAAGAGTTCAGCCTGAGCTGCAGTGTTTAAAGCCGTCCCAGTAGAGGGGCGACTGTTACTGCAGCACAGAGGGACAAACCCCCATGAAGACCCCTCAGTTGACCCCTTTAGTCCTGTAAATGCTGCTTATGTATTGATGTGTGTGATGTGTTGTCTCAGATGTGGTCTGTCCTCTCAGCTCAGTTTTTCAGCTGGAGAGAAGATCTTGGTCCATGACCGGAGCTGTGCTGACTGGTGGTGGGCAGAGGTGGGGGGCTGTTATGGGTACGTGCCCTCCAGCTACCTGCACCAAGCAGCTGCTGAAGTGGAGGACGCCTGGCAAGATGAGGAGTATTTCGGGAGTTATGGAACTTTGGTAAGTGTTCCACTACACACATCCTGCAGCAAATATTAGCGTTAAAAAGAAGTTTGGAGAAGTTGATATTCCTCCAACACGTGGAGAAATGCTGGAGCTGTGAGACTAATGTGGCTAACAGGCGATTAGTCTAAATCATCAAGTGCAGCTCAGAGTGTTCATCATTTCCGCATAGTTAAACAGTGATGATGTAAACAGAGCCGTTCAGGGCGGTTTGGTGTGAAACGCTCGGTTCTAGATAAACTGACCGAGTCAGAACTGTTCACAGTGGTGGTGATAGGAACCAGACGTCCCTCTAAAAGCTCCTCACAGTGGTGGTGATGGGAACCAGACGTCCCCCTCTAAAAGCTCCTCACAGAAAGTTCCTACATGAACTGGTTCTGAATTCACTGCCTGATGACTGAGACGCTGTTTTATGAGAGTTTAGAGAACTTCAACTCCATTCATGGTGGAGGGAGACATGCAGGGCGCTGTGCGGCAAAATAGTCCCCAAAGAAAACTCATTATTCCAGATTTTCCACTGTTTTCCATCATCAGCATTCCAGAGTCTTGCTTAAAGTGAGTCAGAACGCATTTTTCTTGGTTAACATGTCGTATGTCTGAGTGAAACAGGCTGCTCAGGTGGAAAAAAGCTGTAGGCCAGACATGAATTTGTTCTTCAGGATGTGAGGGGATTGAGTAAAGCGGCCGTTCCGAACCAAACGTGGAGTCAAACTCCGACGGGATGCTCCGACAGGAAACAAGCCGAAAGAAAGAAAAAATAAGAGGAAGCCGTCAAACGACTGTCAAAAACTGAAATACTATAGCAGTTTGATTTCTAGTTTTTGTAGTTTGTGGAAAGCAGTTCATTATTTGTTAAAAACCTCATTTTAATATGTATTTATTTTATTTTATTTATTTTAGCATCAACATTGCTCTCACTTTTCTTACCCTTTCACCTCAAAAACAAGAGAAAAAGACTTTAGAAAAAAATTAAGGTTAAATAAATTTGTGTACATGCATAATTACCTAAAGTTTGAGAGAGTGTGTGTGTGTGTGTCTGTGTGTGTGTGTGTGTGTGTGTGTGTGTGTGTGTGTGTGTGAGTGACCCTTCTCACCCTCGCAGCAGCAGTGCTGCTATTTCTGCTACAACTGAACCGTTCAGATTATCCAGACTGACCCTCAGAGCACCGTCATCAGAAGGTTCCTCCTTCTTGTTTCCTGCTGTTAGAGACTTCACCTGGAGATGCTGTCCGACAGGCCGCGCACAGAGACGTACAGGCAGGTTATCGTGAACAACAGCGCCTTCCTGAGGGGAAAAGTGGTGATGGATCTGGGGTGCGGCACCGGCATCATCAGCCTGTTCTGTGGCCGCCTGGCTCAGCCTGCAGCGGTAAGTACCAGCAGAGGAGATACGGCAGAACTTCGCTGCACATTTATATGGACCGTTCTGCTGGACTGTGGTCTCAGAGAAAACAATGCCATACTCAGATCTTAGATGTTTGCAGTGATTGTGTTCTGATCTGTTTAAACCCAAGACATTAATAGAGACAGTAAGGAACTAAATACAATCATCACTTACAGGGAGGGGTTATGACCAGTGGACTCTTATAAAGCCTGGATTGCTTTTTGAATGAAACAGGGCAGCCAGTTACAACAAAGGTCACACACACACACACACACACACACACACATATCACTGCTGTCGGAAGAAAACCTCATATCTCCATTTTTGTTGTTGCCTGTTGTTGTTTACATTGTGTGTAAATTTCATGATGAAAGGACCAAAAGAAATGGCCTAAAATGACTGGGAAAGACGTCCGGTTCCATTGACCTACATTGAAAAGAAAGGATGTTTTTCCCTTCTCCTGTAAAGTTAATGAGGTTTTGTTCCGACAGCAGCGATATATATATGTGTGTGTGTGTGTGTGTGTGTGTGTGTATATATATATCTCGCTGCTGTCGGAACAAAACCTTGTATCTCCATTTTTGTCGTTTTTCATTTTTTGGCATCATTTGAAAATGCCTGTTGCTGTTTATATTGTTCATAAATTTCATGATAAATTGACCGAAGGAAATGGCCTAAAATGACTTGCAAAGACGTCTGGTTCCATTGACCTACATTGAAAGTAAAGTATGTTTTCCCTTCTCCTGTAAAGTTTTGGAGATATGAGGTTTTGTTCCGACAGCAGCGAGATATATATATATATACATATATATATATATATATATATGTATATATATATATATATATATATATATATATATATATATATATATATATATGTATATATAATCAGTCCTAAATGTAGGGCTGATATATACACAGTAACAGTAACACCAACACCCTGTTTAATTCTGAGAGATAGAGAGAGGCAGGAAAATGGTCGTTTTTGGTACTTAAAACCACGGAAATGTCGTGCGCAGGCCTCGGGGACCCGTCAGTGTAGTTCGTGAGCGTCTGCTCTGAGGTGCTTTACTCCGTGTTGCTGTAGGTGTACGCTGTGGAAGCGAGCGCCGTGGCTGAACACACAGAGAAGCTGGTCAAGCTGAACGGCTGTGAGGGAGTGGTCACCGTCTTTAAGTCCAGAGCAGAAGAGCTGACGCTGCCTTCGAAGGTGGACGTGCTGGTCTCAGAGTGGATGGGAAACTGTCTCCTGGTGAGTCCACCTCCTCGTTTCTACGCTCACTGTCCACTTTATCAGCTCCACTGACCGTATAGCTGCACTCTGTAGCTCTACAGTTACAGACTGGAGTCCATCTGTTTCTCTGATACTCTGTTACCCTGTTCTTCAGTGGTCAGGACCCCCATGGACCCTCACAGAGCAGGTGCTGTTTGGGTGGTGGATCGTTCTCAGCACTGCAGTAACACTGACGTGGTGGCGGTGGTGTGTGAGTGTGTGTTGCGCTGGTGTGAGTGGATCAGACACAGCAGTGCTGCTGGAGTTGAACGCTCTTTGAGGAGTGTGTAAGGCTCTCAGTAGATGATGTCCAGGGCAGAACAGCATGTGATCAGCAGTAAAGCTGGATGAACAGTTGGCTCCTGTTCTCCTGATTGAAGTCATCATGTTCTGTTGCTCTGCAGTTTGAGTTCATGGTGGAGTCGGTGCTGTGTGTCCGGGACCGCTGGCTGAAGGACGGAGGGAGGATGTGGCCCTCGTCTGCCTCTCTGAGTCTGGTGCCCTGCCAGGCTCACGATGACTACACACAGAAAATGGAATTCTGGGAGGATCTCTACGGCCTGGACTTCAGCTGCCTGCAGTAAGAACCGGTTATTCTGTTAATTTTATTTATTTATTTATTGTAGTAATTTATTCTGTGTCCACTCACTGTTTATTTTCTTTAAAGAAAATTGATGTTTATGAACCCAGAATAAAAGGGCTTGACTCACTGATCCTCATTTAGTATATTAAAGATTTTACTTATTCTATATTTACACTACTGAACTAATGTACTAATGAATATCAGCTTACATCACTATGTCAAAATAGTGCCGGGGTTTCACTGGGCAATTTATTAGGTACACTAATAAACAACGTTCCTCAGAGATTCTGGTTGGTTATTTGAGTTCCTGCCTCCTTTCTATCATCTGGAACCAGTCTGCCCATTCTCCTCTGACCTCTCACATCAACAAGGCATTTTCGTCCACACAACTGACCGCTCACTGGATGTTTCCTCTTTTTCGGACCGTTCTCTGTAAACCCTAGAGATGGTTGTGTGTGAAAATCCCAGCAGATCAGCAGTTTCTGAAATACTCAGACCAGCCCGTCTGGCACCAACAACCACGCCACGTTCAAAGCCCCTTAAATCCCCTTTCTTCCCCGTTCTGATGCTCGGTCTGCACTTCAGCAAGTCGTCTTGACCACCTCTATAGGCCTAAATGCAGTGAGCTGCGGCCGTGTGATTGGCTGATTGGCTATTTGTGTTAACAAGCAGCTGTACCTAATAAAGTGGCCGGTGAGTGTATGTCCTTGAATCACAATTTTAATAAAGGTTTGAAAAAATCATCTACTTAGGAATCTACTGTACCTAATAAAGTGGAAAGTACGCTATTTTGACGTCACTCAAAATCTTGAGAAACTAAGTCACTATATTGACATAATGAAAATGAGGAATGGAGCAATGATGAAAAAACGTCATCGTTTTGAGACGAGATGAAATACTATAGCTAGAAAACGTTACTAATGTCGGGACTCTGAGCGGTTCGGCCTTCGCCCCCCCCCCTCCCCTTTGTACTGACGCAGTACAAAGCATCTCTTTTTATACCCTACTCTGGGCTGAGCTTATCACCCCCTTTATCATACGACCTTGAATCACTTTCGGGTCCCATTATGTCTTGGTTTAACTTCTGGACACCCTTATTTCCAATCTTAACATAAATTTTAAAAAACGTTTCTCAGGCTTGTCCTATCAAGTCCTCCTGTCCTCCCAAGGCCGCTGTTTCAGGCAGGTCCTTATTAATTTGGCTCAAAGACCAGTTTTTGCCAGTCCTTATCGTCTAGTCTCATTAATAACGACCAGCTTGTCTTCGTCTTTTCGCTGTAATGTTTCTCAGCCCTCCCAAACTCTAAAACCCTCTGCCTGTGCCTGGGTCAAGAGTTCATGTCCCATTCATACAACGTTAGGCCTGTTTTCTCCTGAGGAGGCTTGTCTGCCTCCGCCATGTAACTTCAACTTTATTTCAATAATTCCTAAGTAGATGATTTTTTCAAACCTTTATTAAAATTGTGATTCAAGGACACACACTCACCGGCCACTTTATTAGGTACAGTTCAGCTGCTTGTTAACACAAATAGCTAATCAGCCAATCACACGGCTGCAACTCACTGCATTCAGGCGTGTAGAGGTGGTCAAGACGACTTGCTGAAGTGCAGACCGAGCATCAGAACGGGGAAGAAAGGGGATTTAAGGGGCTTTGAACGTGGCGTGGTTGTTGGTGCCAGACGGGCTGGTCTGAGTATTTCAGAAACTGCTGATCTGCTGGGATTTTCACACAGAACCATCTCTAGGGTTCACAGAGAACAGTCCGAAAAAGAGGAAATATCCAGTGAGCGGTCAGTTGTGTGACGAAAATGCCTTGTTGATGTGAGAGGTCAGAGGAGAACGGGCAGACTGGTTCCAGATGATAGAAAGGCAACAGGAACTCAAATAACCAACCAGAATCTCTGAGGAACGTTTCCAACACCTTGTTGAAAGTCTGACACGAAGAATTAAGACAGTTCTGAAGGAAAAAGGGGGTCCAGCCTTTTACTAGCAAGGGGTACCTAATAAAGTGGCCGGTGAGTCACAATAATAACTTATTTCAGATTAACAGCTTGTTTTTTTCATCAAGGTAATTTTCTATTTTCTCTCATTTTTAGTTACTATGTCAAAATAATGTCTTATGTTCTCTCGGTGTTTCCTCATCTCAAAATGCTGACATAACTTTTAAAATATTGAGTTGTTTGCACGTTACTTGAGATAATAAGTCAGGAGAAGGACAGAGATGGGAGTGGTCTTGTCTCTTAGTTCTGTGTTAGTGTGTAGAGAGTTGCTCAGTGTGAGGCTGTTATCCTGTCAGAGTGAGAGTCCCGGGTTCCTTCCACACTTTTAGCCTGCAGTGTAACTGAACTGATGTACTTTGGGACATAAACATCTTATCCTGTCACACCAAATCATACAACCCTAAACCAGCCAGTTCAGCTGTAAGATCTAACGCTGCGTAAGTAGCCGTGCGGCGGGACGCGCCGTTACAGCGCCGCAGTGAAGCCGTGGTGGGGTGTGTTTTGTTTCAGGCCGGTTGCGCAGGAGGAATTCTTCGCTAAGCCCAAATTCAGCCACGAGCTCGACCCGGAGGACTGTCTCTCCACCCCCTGTGATGTCATCACTCTCGACATGCACACAGTTCGCGTGTCAGACCTCGAGGTGAGGACAGTCTTTATCGCACGGAGTTGGCAGTTTAAGCTTTAAGGGAACGGTTCTGCAGAGGTTCCACTCTGAAGTACATCAGCAAGACGTTTAGCGTCCAGATGTCTCTTCATTTTAGTGAAGAGCTGTAAAAAACACTCTATGCCCTGCAGGGTACAGCTCGACTCACGACAGACAGACAGACAGACAGACAGACAGACAGATAGATAGATACAGACAGAGAGAGAGACAGACAGACAGACAGACAGACAGACAGATAGATAGATACAGACAGAGAGACAGACAGACAGACAGACAGATAGATAGATACAGACAGAGAGACAGACAGACAGACAAACAGACAGAGAGACAGACAGACAGACAAACAGACAGACAGAGAGACAGACAGACAGACAAACAGACAGACAGAGAGACAGACAGACATACAGACAGACAGACAGAGAGACAGACAGACAGATAGACACAGACAGACAGACAGATAGACACAGACAGACAGACAGAGAGATAGACAGACAGACACAGACAGAGAGACAGACAGACACAGACAGAGAGATAGACAGACAGACAGACAGACACAGACAGAGAGATAGACAGACAGACACAGACAGAGAGATAGACAGACAGACAGACACAGACAGACAGAGAGATAGACAGACAGACAGACACAGACAGACAGAGAGATAGATAGATAGACAGACAGACAGACAGACAGATAGATAGATAGATAGATAGATAGATAGACACAGACAGAGATAGACAGACAGACAGATAGATAGATAGATAGATAGACAGACAGATAGATAGATAGATAGATAGACAGACAGACAGACAGACAGACAGATAGATAGATAGACACATAGACAGACACATAGACAGACAGACAGACAGATAGATAGATAGACACATAGACAGACACATAGACAGACAGACAGACAGATAGATAGATAGACACATAGACAGACACATAGACAGACAGACAGACAGATAGATAGATAGACACATAGACAGACACATAGACAGACAGACAGACAGATAGATAGATAGACACATAGACAGACAGACAGACAGACAGATAGACAGACAGACACATAGATAGACAGACAGATAGATAGACAGACAGACAGATAGATAGATAGATAGATAGATAGATAGATAGATAGATAGACAGACACAGACAAAGACAGACAGACGGATAGATAGACAGACAGATAGATAGACCGATAGACAGACAGACCGATAGACACAGACAGACCGATAGACAGACTGATAGATAGACAGACAGACAGACAGATAGGTAGACACACAAATAGATAGATAGATAGATAGATAGATAGATAGATAGATAGATAGATAGATAGATAGACAGATAGACAGATAGATAGATAAAATTACTCCTTTAAAAAATTATTTACTTAATTACAGAATAAACGACAGAGAAAAATATAATTAAAGCAAAAACTGCAGAATGAAAAACCCCGGGCTCTGTTTGCAATACCACACCACAACACTAGATGGCAATAATGGCAAGAGCGCCACCTCCTCTCTGGGGCCTCAGATTGGTACCACAGGAGAGGTAAGCGCCAGGACTGAGGTCTGCGTACAGACCCTTCTCACCTCCAGTGGTACCAGTAATAAAACCCGGTGCCAGGCAGGTCTGCCGAGTGGAAACCCGATAAGGGTGAATGGAGTTCAGCCGGGACACCATGCAGCGGAAACTGGGATCAGAGGAGCCACATCTTCTGTGGTTCCTTTTCATAAATAACTGTTTACTGCGAATTTTAAAGCTGAAGATGCATTTTTAAAAACGGAACCAAATCTCAGATGTGCTCTGGCATCCACAAGCCTGCATGATATGCATATGCAGATGTTTGAACGTCCCAGTCCAGGGACATTTAGCTGATTTTCCAGGTGAAAACAAGTGAAAGCGTCCTCTATAGAGAAAACACTCAAACGCGTCATTGCTTCTGCACGTTTTAGTGCACAGTCTCTATTAGTTTGATGGGTTTAACATAGAAAAAACATAGAAAAGGCTGAGTTTAACATAAAAAACCAAAACTTTAAAACCAATAACCGTGTGTTAAAATATGCAGCTGCCCAGTGTTGAGCTACACAGTGAAGCTTTGCTCATGCGTTAAACCACTTCATCAAGCCTGCAGCACTTTATTGAAGACCTGGATGCAGTTTGAGTTGGTTGAGAGAACTTTTGGGCACAAACTCCCAGAAAGGTTCTAGTGTTTGTAAACAACGTTAGGCTCACATCTCACCAAACGTGGGCACCAAACACGTCCTGGCCAGTCGACCATTAAATGGAAAACTGTGATGTGTTTTTTTTGCCAAGCTATTACCTGAGATGCAGTGACAGCAGTGTCCAGTGATGTTTCATTGATTTTGTAAGTGAAAAGAAGTGAACACGCCTTCTGCATTTTAGTGCCAGATTTCTGTTTATTTGCTGAGTTTAACATAGTAACTAGCTGATTTTAGCAAAAGATTGATAAAACGTGAATTTTAAATGTGCTGTGACTTTTTGCACAGGCCACGTTTTATTTTAAGTATGTTAAATTAAGTAAACAAACAGTAGTCGTGCATTAAAATGTGCTGGAGTGTGTTCTCTATAGAGAATGTGTTCATTTATTCACAACGTCAACAGTATGAAAATTACCCAGGGGTGCGCAAACCTTTGCGTACGACTGTAACGTAAGCAGTCAAAACTGGCCGGTTATGATTGAAAAGGTTTGAGACTCTGAATTAAAGTCAGGTTTGTACATCTGAGAAAACTGCACTGTTTTGAAACCTGGACATGCACTAGATTCATGTGTTTATGGGTTCATTTAAAAATCAGACACAGGAAAGGAAAAGGAAAGGTACCCTTGTAAAAGCCTGACTGTTGTATGTTGTGCTGTAGAAGCTGAGAGGAGAGTTCCGGTTCCCTGTTGAGAAGTCTGGGACGCTGCATGGTTTCACCGCCTGGTTCAGCACTTTTTTCCAAAGTTTACACGAAGGTGGCTCAACACTACAGCTCAATACAGGACCAAACTCTGAGTACGTCACCCAGGGACTTTTATTATGTTATTATTAAAGGGGAAAACTGGACTTTTTATTCAAGCAGATGATGATATGCGCCACGTTTCCGTTGGTGTGTAGTAGTTTACTCAGTAAAACCATCAACATCACCAAAAGAAGGTCTACAACAAACCATAGTCTCTCATTTCATCCAGTCACACTGGCAGAAGTGCATTTCTGGGAAGACCTGTGAAAATGTGGGGAGGCCAATTTGCTAGATACAATTTCCAAACGCGCTAATGTCCCACAGTGTCAGAACGTCAGGGGTCAGCCTGTTCCTGACCGCAATGCCGTCATCGTCCTACCTACTTAAACACTATGGTGCTACAAAACAATAGCAATCATCTGGAACACTGGATTGACAAACACAACCAGCACAAGCCAAATACAGCAGGTGATGCCACAAAGCAGCTTTACAGGAAAAAAGTCTTTACAGAAGAAAAGAGCAGTACCCTTCAGCCTAAAGCGTCCATCTGCTCACCACAGACATGCTCGCTCTGTGAGGTGAAATATAGACAGGAATTTACAAAGACCTAAAAACTCAAACCTGATCATCGAGGGCAAAGCGATATTGCCGTAGTGTGCATGAAAAACGTTTATGGTATGTTCACGTTTTATCTTTATATCTTTAATGCGTTGGAATAGTTGTAGATGTCGGCTTTGACATTTGCGCAAAGCCCATGTCTGCTTTTGTAGTAACGGTTCTTTTTCTACTAAATTTGCAGAAAACTGAGGTAGACCAGTTTTTTGAATGCTTGTTTGTTTTTTTGGATTTGGACAGGTAGAAAACGACATACTGTATGGGACAAAATCTCAATTCTAAGCATCCCCAGTTACATCTTCAGCTTCAAATTCCTAACACTGGTGCGCTGACAACAAACCGAAGGCTTGAGACAGTGGCAGATAACAACAGTTGCTGCGCAGTCACTGGAGGGCTGAGAAAAGGAGATAAAGTCACAGAAAACAAATCACATTTTATTATCATAATATTATGATTTTATTATCTTTATATTATATCATTCTCAAATTCATCGTATAGGCCTGTGATCAGTGTGGGTGCACTCAAAGTTCTTGTAAGGGAATTTAGCAAAGGAAAGAGTAAATAGAACCACGAGCACTCAAAGAACCCCTTTTGCATGAATAAACGGTTCTTTGCAACACGAAAGTGTTCTTTGGATTGATGGAGAATGTGCTAGAACAGTTTTGAAAAGGATTGTGATAGGAGCTTGGAACCGTAGCAGAACCCTTTTCGGTGCTATACAAAACCGTATACAGCACATTCTCCATCAATCTGAAGTTTTACCAGGCAGAGAAACGTTTAAAATGTTCTGGCACATTTCATACATAAAGGGAATTGGATGTGCTTTACATAAATAGCATAGAATAGTGTAAATGATTAGATTTAGTGAAAAAAGAGCATAAATGATGTAAAAAGTTTGTCTAAATTTCTGCGTAAATGAAATAAAAAGGTTAAACTGAATTTGAACTTTCACTTCGAGCCTAGAATTGCATGTGTGAGGGAGAAATTTAGACTCAAACTTACGGACACATCGGTTTAATTTTGCTGCTGACCTGCTTCAGCAGGTTCTGAGGTCCAGGCCTGGTCTCAGAGGAAGTTCTGATGCTTTAACCTTCAATATATGTGTAAATAATAAACTCTGTCTTCAGGCCAACCCACTGGAAGCAGACTCTGTTCATGTTGGACGCACCGATCCCGGTTGAGGAAGGGGACTGTGTGGGCGGAGCCATCGTCCTGCACAGAAACCCTGTATGGAGGCGGCACATGGCCATCACCATAGAGTGGAGTATAAAAAGCAGAACCGCGGCTGCGTTCTCTGAGGTAACTGTTCAGTTTCTTTAGACGAAAATAAAACTGCTCGGATTAGACAAACATTCCGCTTTAAAGCGGTTCATGAGGAGTTGGTTCTGTAATCAAGAATTATTGCTGGTAATTTGTCAAACATGATTTTTAGGCATGTAGACATCGATGAAACCAGGGGGCGGCGACATGCGGCTCTTTAACTGCCCTGTTGCGGCTCCACAGCTGAATCAGATCAGTAGGTAATAATAAAATAATCCTCCTCTACAGTAAAATAAAGCTCTGCTGATCCTTCAACACAGTTTAACAGTAAATGGTCTTAAATGCTGGAGTTAATGTAGAACTGCTGATTCACCCTTTAACCCTGAAGATCAGCGCAGACGGCTGGTCACCATAGCAACACAGACAACAGTCTCGCCCAGCTAGTAGCTACGAAACGGCAAAGAGAGAGATTTAAGACGGACATCGATAATCTGGAGACGAATGGACTTATTAGTGTTTATAATCAGTCCAGCTGGTTTCCTGATACGTTTAATCTCCAACGAGAAACTGAAACACTAAAAGGCGCAAGGCTTCTCGTTCATCAGCTTCATGTTCTAATTGTCCCGTTCCACCTTAAATGGTGCAGCAGTTACATTCTGGCGCCTCAGGTACAATTTAAGTTGGAACAGGAAAATTCGAACAAGAACAGGTGAGAAAAGCAGCTTTAGCTGAGCTAAAGCTTTGAGCAAAATAAGTCTGTTTTCATTTATATTATATTGTTTAGCCTGTAATAGAACATATTTACAACCAAGATGGTAAAATGGACATACAATGTGGCTATGATTAACCAATTAATAATAAATGCATGTTATTTAAAGTGGTTACAAATAATGAAATAATAATTAATAATTATTAAAGTATAATTAAAACGAATTCATAATTATAAATGATTAAACATTGATAATTGTACTGTATTTGGTTGAAGATTTAAAACACAGGAAGCTTTGTTCAGTCAGAGCTGATCAAATGATGATGTGAGGTTGAACAGAGAGCAGGTGGGTGTGGCACTAGGTCATACTCTGTAGTCTAGCTAGCCCTGAAATAACCAAGGC
This sequence comes from Pygocentrus nattereri, assembly GCF_015220715.1. NCBI lineage: Eukaryota > Metazoa > Chordata > Actinopteri > Characiformes > Serrasalmidae > Pygocentrus > Pygocentrus nattereri. Next base: position 3,513,257 of record NC_051216.1, on the reverse strand, counting down.
CCCGTCCACAGCTGTCCAGATATATTTGAGAACAGTTTTTCTTTGTGTTTTGGCCTCGTGTCCGCACTGAGATGTTTTTGGAAAGTTTTTGAAAACTCTGTCCAGGGTGGAAACTGAAACTTAAGAGCGTTAAAAACGCTCCGATAACGCCGGTCACTTGCGCGTGTCTGTAGACGTTAGACCTCTGTCCGAAATGTGACGGTCGACGGTGTTGATTCTGTGAGCGTAATGAATTGGGGAGGATTATGGAGGTGAGGACGTTTATGATTTAGCTTTTTCACTGGGAATGTCAGAACAACATAGCCTGTCCTTTACAAGGTCGGCTGCAAATGTTAAAAATATTCTGAAGACTAGATGATTATAAACCGAAGCCGGAGTCAAATCAGTCCTACGTCTTTACCTGGAATGAGGTGAAAAGCTGGAATCAGGACTGTGTGGCTGTTTGAGAGACGATGGTGGAAGCATGGCAGCAGAAATAAACCCACAGCAGGCGGCAGGTTTTCTTTTGCTTTATTAAGCTTTTATTTTCTGGCAGAAGTCGGACTTTGAATCTGTGAGAAACGTGTGTTTGTGGCGCAGCCCGTTTCGTTAGAAAGTCTCTGCTTTAGCGTGGAGCTCTCATGCAAGCGTTTTGGCGTTCTCGTGTGGACGTAGAGACTTTCAAAACTCTGCTGGTGTGGATGAAGATTTTTTTTTTTTTTAAAAAGGTGAAAAACGTGTGTTTAGAAGTAGCGGATAATGTGTGAAGGAGGCCTCAGGCTGCTGATTATAAATATATAAATGCTTTATTTTCTGTGACTGTGCCTTGATTTTGTCAATGTTTATGTTCAAACAGGTGAAATCTAAGCGCTTCCCCATGTGGAGGTGACCCTCAGCTGCCCGGTCAGAGAGAAACCTACAGCTCCAGTGTTTTACAGGTTTCATCTCCATAACGTCCAGGATGGTGACTGATTCTGGTTAATGTTGAAGTACAGAGGACTCGGTTTACACTGATTTACAAGAAACACGACCTGCCAGCATCATGACACGACCAAGTAAAGTGTTTGACTATTACTGATTATTAATTCATTATTTTAATCATGAATTATTTTTAATTATTCATTATTTTCAGTTACTTACTATTGTCTAATTTTTGTAGTCGATTTGTAAAAATTGAGAAATGAACATGCTTATACTTTATAAGATCTGTATAGAAGTCTTTCCATTCTTTTATATCGCCAGTTTTTTTACATAGGTATGAACTAATGTGTCTACAAAGAGGGATGTTTTATTTATTATGGTTTTCAGTTCCATTTACTTTTGATCACTACATAAAGCTTCTTTATTAAAGCCTGTTCTTGTCTGGTTTATTTTAATGTGACTCCTTTCTTTGAGTGTTTGAAATACAATTGTAAAAAGTTATTTGATGTATTTTCTCTTTTTGAAGCGCAGGTCATGGTTTTTCACAGTTTGAATTCAGGTGTTCAGTCATCTAATCTATATTAATTACTCTGTGTATATTCTCCCTGCATGTCTACCGTTGTGTTATTGGGATCCAGGCTGAACTGATAAACCACAACACAAAACCGCATCACGGTGAGGATAAAAACATGTAAAATGAATAAAAACAAATTTCAGCGTAAGAATATGATGTGATAGAAAAATATCTTCATTTGAAGATAACGGATACAAAATGAAGAGTCAATCAACAGAAACCAACAAAACTGCTAAGAATGCTGAAAGATTTTAGGGCGCAAGACTCTTCATCTGTGGGAACTATTGGAATGAACTGATTTTACCTAGATTTACCTCAATAATAAAGGCAGTATACAAGAAATAATGTGTTACTAGACGTGCAACAGTTAATTTAACAGAGTAGAGCAAAACAATATATATATAAAATACATACACTATATTTCCAAAAGTCCTCACTCACTCATCCAAATCACTGAATTCAGGAGTTCCAGTCTCTTCCATGGCCACAGGTGTATAAAGCCGAGCCCCTCGGCCTGCAGACTGCTTCTACAGACATTAGTGAAAGAATGGGTCGCTCTCAGGAGCTCAGTGAATTCCAGCGTGGTGCCGTGATCGGACGCCACCTGTGCAGCAAGTCCAGTCGGGAAATTTCCTCACTACTAAATATTCCACAGTCCACTGTCAGTGGGATTATAACAAAGTGGAAGCGATTGGGAACGACAGCAACTCAGCCACGAAGTGGTCGGCCACATAAAATGACAGAGCGGTCAGCGGATGCTGAGGGGCATAGTGCACAGAGGTCACCGACTTTCTGCAGAGTCGATCACTACAGACCTCCAAACTTCATGTGGCCTTCAGATCAGCTCAAGAACAGCGTAGAGAGCTTCATGGAATGGGTTTCCATGGCCGAGCAGCTGCATCCAAGCCTTACATCACCAAGCGCAATGCAAAGCGTGGAATGCAGTGGAGTAAAGCGCCACCACTGGACTCTAGAGCAGTGGAGACGAGTTCTCTGGAGTGACCAATCACGCTTCTCCGTCTGGAAATCCGATGGACGAGTCTGGGTTTGGTGGTTGCCAGGAGACGGTACTTGTCTGACTGCATTGTGCTGAGTGTAAAGTTTGGCGGAGGGGGGATCATGGTGTGGGGTTGTTTTTCAGGAGTTGGGCTCGCCCCCTTAGTTCCAGTGAAAGGAACTCTTAAAGCTTCAGCACCAAGAGATTCTGGACAATTTCATGCTCCCAAGTTTGTGGGAACAGTTTGGGGACGGCCCCTTCCTGCTCCAACATGACTGCACACCAGTGCACAAAGCAGGTCCATAAAGACACGGATGAGCCAGTTTGGTGTGGAAGAACTTGACTGGCCTGCACAGAGTCCTGACCTCAATTTTTTTTTTCCATTTTGAGCCAGTTTTTAGACCCTTCATACACAAGGTAGCACACAGAGTATGAAATAGGCCTGGATGCTATCACAGCATTTTCTAGTTTAAAACAACATTAAAGAAAACTGACTGCAGCGTTAAGTCTGTTAAAGCTGTTAAATTTGCTGCGTTGTGGGTCTCGCGGGTGTTTGATACGCACACAGATTTCCTTCTCATCTGAGATTATTATCAGTAAATCAATACTTCAGTGAAATACTATCAGATAATTTTTTAATAATCACTTTGTTACACATGGAATCAGATGCGTGACATTAACACATGGAACACAGTCAGATAAGCACTAAACAGAGACAAATACAATAAAAATGCAATAAACAGAATAAAAAAAGATTAATAGAGAGCCAGTGTGTAAATATTTGTACATATGCAGATATGCAAGTCTATAGAAATGCTGCTCTGAGGAGACATATAATTTAATAACTTATAAACTGGATAAATAAAATAGGATTGAATTTATTGCAGTTTTTAACAAATTCTACAGGTTTTCCATCACCAATACTAGGAGTCCACTCTTGACCTCCTGCCCATTGAAGAAATGAAGATACAATCCACGCTGTCGTATCTGTCCGAGGCACCGCTTAGATGACCGTTGTCTTCTGCTTGCCTGAACCTTCGATCTCTGAAGAATCCCAGTCTTGATGGACAGATTGAATTTCTGCTTTGGAACAAAGCCCAGGCAGGATCTCCTTCCGCTGAGTAGCCACAGATACGACCAGCCATTCTGGTGCTGAAGTCCGGTCAATCACTGACGTTCAACCAGGCGTGAAAACTCCTGGAAGCACTTCATCTCCTTCAACACTGCTGTAACAAACGCTGAGCAACACGTGCTGTCTACGCTTCTACAGGGCTCAGACGCAGCGCTGGAACAGTTCCATCATTTGTTTTTCAGACTTGTTGAAATACGTTACTGTATGCTGTGGAAAATTGTGCCTTACTGTATTCAAAGTGCATCATTTCAGCTCTATTATGACTCGTCTGTCAACACTTTGGGTGCAATCGAGCAACAGCAAGCTAGAAAACATTCCCCACCCCCATTTTACTGCTGAACTAATTCCACATGCACACGTTCAAACCGGAGATCTTCAGCGTACCGTACACACGCCTCAGACCTCACGCCTCACACCTCACGCCTCAGACCTCACGCCTTACACCTCACGCCTTACACCTTACACCTCACGCTTCACACCTCACGCCTTTACACCTCACGCTTCACACCTCACGCCTCAGACCTCACGCCTTACACCTTACACCTCATGCCTCAGACCTCATGCCTTACACCTCACGCCTCAGACCTCACGCCTTACACCTCACGCTTCACACCTCACGCCTCAGACCTCACGCCTTACAACTCATGCCTCAGACCTCATGCGTTACACCTCACGCCTCAGACCTCACGCCTCAGACCTCACACCTCACGCCTTAGACCTCATGCCTCAGACCTCATGCCTTACACCTTACACCTCACGCTTCACACCTCACGCCTTTACACCTCACGCTTCACACCTCACGCCTCAGACCTCACGCCTTACACCTTACACCTCATGCCTCAGACCTCATGCCTTACACCTCACGCCTCAGACCTCACGCCTTACACCTCACGCTTCACACCTCACGCCTCAGACCTCACGCCTTACACCTTACACCTCATGCCTCAGACCTCATGCGTTACACCTCACGCCTCAGACCTCACACCTCACGCCTTACACCTCATGCCTCAGACCTCATGCCTTACACCTCACGCCTCAGACCTCACGCCTTACACCTCACGCTTCACACCTCACGCCTCAGACCTCACGCCTTACACCTTACACCTCATGCCTCAGACCTCATGCCTTACACCTCACGCCTCAGACCTCACGCCTCAGACCTCACGCCTCACACCTCACGCCTTAGACCTCATGCCTTACACCTCACGCCTAACACCTTACACCTCACGCTTCACACCTCACGCCTCAGACCTCACGCCTTACACCTTACACCTCATGCCTCAGACCTCACGCCTTACACCTCACGCATCACACCTCACGCCTCAGACCTCACGCCTTACACCTCACGCTTCACACCTCACGCCTCAGACCTCACGCCTTACACCTTACACCTCATGCCTCAGACCTCACGCCTCAGACCTCACGCCTCACGCCTCAGACCTCACGCCTCAGACCTCACGCCTTACACCTCACGCCTTACACCTTACACCTCACGCTTCACACCTCACGCCTCAGACCTCACGCCTTACACCTCATGCCTCAGACCTCACGCCTTACACCTCACGCTTCACACCTCATGCCTCAGACCTCACGCCTTACACCTTACACCTCATGCCTTACACCTCACGCCTCAGACCTCACGCCTCAGACCTCACGCCTTACACCTCACGCCTCAGACCTCATGCCTTACACCTCATGCCTTATACCTCACGCCTTACATCTCATGCCTCACACCTCATGCCTCAGACCTCACGCCTTACACCTCACGCCTTACACCTTACACCTCACGCTTCACACCTCACGCCTCAGACCTCATGCCTTACACCTCATGCCTCAGACCTCACGCCTTACACCTCACGCTTCACACCTCACGCCTCAGACCTCACGCCTTACACCTTACACCTCATGCCTTACACCTCACACCTCAGACCTCACGCCTCAGACCTCACGCCTCAGACCTCACGCCTCACACCTCACGCCTCAGACCTCATGCCTTACACCTCATGCCTTATACCTCACGCCTTACATCTCATGCCTCACACCTCATTCCTCAGACCTCACGTCTTAAATCTCACGCCTTACACCTCATGCCTCATACCTCACGCCTTACATCTCATGCCTCACACCTCATTCCTCAGACCTCACGTCTTAAATCTCACACCTCATGCCTCAGACCTCACGCCTTACACCTCATGCCTCAGACCTCACGCCTCACGCCTTACACCTTACACCTCATGCCTCAGACCTCATGCCTTACACCTCACGCCTCAGACCTCACGCCTCAGACCTCACGCCTCACACCTCACGCCTCAGACCTCATGCCTTACACCTCACGCCTTACACCTTACACCTCACGCTTCACACCTCACGCCTCAGACCTCACGCCTTACACCTTACACCTCATGCCTCAGACCTCACGCCTTACACCTCACGCTTCACACCTCACGCCTCAGACCTCACGCCTTACACCTTACACCTCATGCCTCAGACCTCATGCCTTACACCTCACGCCTCAGACCTCACGCCTCAGACCTCACGCCTCAGACCTCACGCCTCAGACCTCACGCCTTACACCTCACGCCTCAGACCTCATGCCTTACGCCTCATGCCTTATACCTCACGCCTTACATCTCATGCCTCACGCCTCATGCCTCAGACCTCACGCCTCAGACCTCACGCCTCAGACCTCACGCCTCACACCTCACGCCTCAGACCTCACGCCTCAGACCTCACGCCTTACACCTCACGCCTCAGACCTCATGCCTTACACCTCATGCCTTATACCTTACGCCTTACATCTCATGCCTCACACCTCATGCCTCAGACCTCACGCCTTACATCTCATGCCTCACGCCTCACACCTCATGCCTCAGACCTCACGCCTTACACCTCATGCCTCAGACCTCACGCCTTACACCTCACGCCTCACGCCTTACACCTCATGCCACAGACCTCACGCCTTACACCTCACGCCTCACACCTCATGCCTCAGACCTCACGCCTTACACCTTACGCCTCACGCCTTACACCTCATGCCTCAGACCTCACGCCTTACACCTCACGCCTTACACCTCATGCTTCACACCTCACCTCAGCTGACTGCAGTGTTAAGTCGGATACTCTGTGAAGTGAAAACTGCAGGACTCGTTTTTGTAAAGCTGTTACATTTCACACCTCAGACCTCACACCTTACACCTCACGCCTTACACCTTACACCTCATGCCTCAGACCTCACGCCTTACACCTCACACCTCACGCCTCAGACCTCACGCCTTACACCTCACGCCTTACACCTTACACCTCATGCCTCAGACCTCATGCCTCACACCTCACGCCTCAGACCTCACGCCTTACACCTCATGCCTTACACCTTACACCTCATGCCTCAGACCTCACGCCTTACACCTCATGCTTCACACCTCAGACCTCACGGCTTACACCTTACACCTCATGCCTCAGACCTCATGCCTTCCTCATGCCTTACACCTCACGCCTCAGACCTCACGCCTCAGACCTCACGCCTCAGACCTCATGCCTTACACCTCATGCCTCACACCTCACGTCTTACACCTCACACCAAACCTCAATCTGAAAGACAATAGCCGGTTACAGACTATTCATCAAACACCTCTCTCTCTCTCTCACACACACACACACACACACATTGGAATTCTGTCTCTGTGCCACATTGTTGATTGTCATGTCACACACACTGTTGGTGTTTGCTCTCATTAAGTCCTTTGCTTATTTTCTCACACAATGCTTATTTTCCTTCTCTTGCTGTTTTTTGTTTATGCTGATGTGTCCTTCCTCATGAATACATGACAAATAAAAAATAAAGTTAATAGTCCACTGATGAAGGGGGAGTGTGGACGGGCAAAAAAACATTCTGAAAAACAGGAGGTTCGAAAACAACTGAGTTCAGTTAATCTCCCAAAACGTCCAAAACGTTCTAGATAAACGCGGTTTCCTCCGAGTCCGTCCGGCTCTTTATTCTAGATAAACACTGTTTCCTCCAAGTCCGTCCGGCTCTTTATTCTAGATAAACACTCTTTCCTCCGAGTCAGTCCGGCTCTTTATTCTAGATAAACGCGGTTTCCTCCGAGTCAGTCTGGCTCTTTATTCTAGATAAACGCGGTTTCCTCCGAGTCAGTCTGGCTCTTTATTCTAGATAAACGCGGTTTCCTCTGAGTTTGTCCGGCTCTTTATTCTAGATAAACGCGGTTTCCTCTGAGTCAGTCCGGCTCTTTATTCTAGATAAACTCTGTTTCCTCCGAGTCAGTCCGGCTCTTTATTCTAGATAAACACGGTTTCCTCCGAGTCAGTCCGGCTCTTTATTCTAGATAAACGCGGTTTCCTCCGAGTCAGTCCGGCTCTTTATTCTAGATAAACACTGTTTCCTCCGAGTCAGTCCGGCTCTTTATTCTAGATAATCGCGGTTTCCTCCGAGTCAGTCTGGCTCTTTATTCTAGATAAACGCAGTTTCCTCCGAGTCTGTCCAGCTCTTTATTCTAGATAAACGCGGTTTCCTCTGAGTCAGTCCGGCTCTTTATTCTAGATAAACGCGGTTTCCTCTGAGTCAGTCCGGCTCTTTATTCTAGATAAACACGGTTTCCTCCGAGTCCGTCCGGCTCTTTATTCTAGATAAACGCGGTTTCCTCTGAGTCAGTCCGGCTCTTTATTCTAGATAAACACGGTTTCCTCCGAGTCAGTCCGGCTCTTTATTCTAGATAAACACGGTTTCCTCCGAGTCCGTCCGGCTCTTTATTCTAGATAAACACGGTTTCCTCCGAGTCCGTCCGGCTCTTTATTCTAGATAAACTCTGTTTCCTCCGAGTCAGTCCGGCTCTTTATTCTAGATAAACGCGGTTTCCTCCGAGTCAGTCCGGCTCTTTATTCTAGATAAACGCGGTTTCCTCCGAGTCAGTCCGGCTCTTTATTCTAGATAAACACTGTTTCCTCCGAGTCAGTCTGGCTCTTTATTCTAGATAAACGCGGTTTCCTCCGAGTCAGTCTGGCTCTTTATTCTAGATAAACACGGTTTCCTCCGAGTCTGTCCGGCTCTTTATTCTAGATAAACACTGTTTCCTGCTCAGCCGTTTCAGTCGGTTCTTACACTGATACCAGGCTTGTGCTGCTTTTATTCTCAAAGTCCACAGTTTTTATTTTTATTAACAGCGGCCCCTAAATGCCGTTACTTTGTAAAGCCTTTGGCCACAATGTTGCAACTTTTCCTGGCACTACTGCCACTTTGTCGTAATTCTGTGACTGTTTTCTCGAAATTTATGCTGTCGTGAAAATGTCTTGATAATAAAATGACTACATAGAAGATCACAGATAAGGCAAAAATTCCTAAATCAAGAGTGAAAAATGTGCTGAAGTGGTGGAAAGACACTGGACGTGTCCACGCTCTGACCATCGTCTTTTTCCACCACTTCATGGCTGACAAGCCTGGCATCTAAACATCAGCTGCTCCGTGACGTTAATCTGTTCTCCAGACGAAGAGATGCAACAAAACACTGAGCTAAATAAAATAATACTGACCTACGTGAAGGACAGAGACACTAATGTTTGTCCTGCTGATGTTTCAGTACTTTTACTGGCCTTACTTCAATTTTCAGTTCTTTTCCAGGGTCATTTGGGGTTTCATTTCACAAACCTGGCTGTCAGCGTTTCTGATGGATAGAACGTAGAAATGTTCATCTCAGAAAGTGAGATATAAATTGTATCCAAGACACTTTCTAAGATTAAGTGACCCTTATTAGTCCCATAACGGGGAAACTTCACCTCCACATTTAACCCAACTGTGCAGTGAAGCACCACACACACACTAGGGGGCAGTGAGCACACTTGCCCGGAGCGGTGGGCAGCCCTGTCCACAGCGCCCGGGGAGCAGTCGGGGGTTTAGGTGTCTTGCTCAAGGACACCTCAGTCATGTCCTGGCTGGTTCCCTATCCTCCAGCCCACGACTGCCCCAGCACTGTATTAGAAAACTGAATAAAAGTTGGAGTGCATTTGCGCAGCTTTAGTTTTTGGACAATGAAGTCAGGCCTAAAAATTATGTTTAGGAATAAAGGACTTTTATTATGACACCTGGCTTTTGGAGGGAAAGTGGAGAACAGGATATGTGGGGGGCAAGCAGTGAGGAGGGAGAGTGAGAGGTGACAGCAGGTGAAGTAAAAACATGGATGGATGGATGGATGGATGGATGGATGGATGGATGGTGCACTTTTGGACCTGGACGTGACTTTATCCAAGCCTAGTTGTCTTCTGAGAAGCCACATCGAGGAATCTTCAGCAGGGATCTGTGGAGAGTATGATGTTCAACCAAACAGCTCCTTCAGTGAGTGGAGATCTACTAAAGGTGAGGTTGTGGATGAGCTTTTTTTACTTGGCGATCTCCAGAGACTCATGATGTTTCTGCTCTGTTATGCTGTGAATGTTGATGTAGTTTGAGGTCTGAAAGCTGTGTAAGTGTTTGAATGGCTGTGCACGCTGGGTAAAAACCTTATGGTGATGCTGGGTGTTGAAGTGTGCTAGATCCTGGTTTTGGTTTCTAGCAGGGGTTGTGTACTGGTGGACCCAGCAAAGCATTTCAGCACCTGAGAAAGTTCTCCAGCAAAGCCAATTAATGAACGCTCATATTTCAGTGACTTGCATGAAGGTGAAGCAACATGGCATCTGCAGCAAATCAGCTTTAATCAATTCACAGGCGTTTATGTACAGTGGGTTGCAAAAGTATTCAGCCCCCTTGAACTTTTCAACCTTTTGCCACATTTCAGGCTTCAAACACAAAGATATGAAATTGACATTTTTTGTGAAGAGTCAACAACAAGTGGGACACAATCGTGAAGTGGAACGAAATTTGTTGGATATTTTAAACTTTTTTTAGAAATAAAAAACTGAAAAGTGGGGCGTGCAATATTATTCAGCCCCCTTGCTTTAATACTTTGTAGCGCCACCTTTTGCTGTGATTACAGCTGCAAGTGGCTTGGGGTACGTCTCTGTCAGTCTTGCACATCGAGAGACTGAAATTTTTGCCCATTCTTCCTTGCAAAACAGCTCGAGCTCAGTGAAGTTGGATGGAGAGCGTTTGTGAACAGCAGTTTTCAGCTCTTTCCACAGATTCTCGATTGGATTCAGGTCTGGACTTTGACTTGGCCATTCTAACACCTGGATACGTTTATTAGTGAACCATTCCATTGTAGATGTTGCTTTATGTTTTGGATCATTGTCTTGTTGGAAGATAAATCTCCGTCCCAGTCTCAGGTCTTTTGCAGACTCCAACAGGTTTTCTTCCAGAATGGTCCTGTATTTGGCTCCATCCATCTTCCCATCAATATTAACCATCTTCCCTGTCCCTGCTGAAGAAAAGTAGGCCCAAACCATGATGCTGCCACCACCATGTTTGACAGTGGGGATGGTGTGTTCAGGGTGATGAGCTGTATTGCTTTTACGCCAAATATAAGTTCGATTTTGGTTTCATCTGACCAGAGCACCTTCTTCCACATGTTTGGTGTGTCTCCCAGGTGGCTTGTGGCAAACATTAAATGAGACTTTTTATGGATATCTTTGAGAAATGGCTTTTTCTTGCCACTCTTCCATAAAGCCCAGATTTGTGCAGTGTACCACTGATCGTTGTCCTATGGACAAAGTCTCCCACCTCAGCTGTAGATCTCTGCAGTTCATCCAGAGTGATCATGGGCCTCTTGGCTGCATCTATGATCAGTCTTCTCCTTGTTTGAGCTGAAAGTTTAGAGGGACGGCCGGGTCTTGGTAGATTTGCAGTGGTCTGATGCTCCTTCCATTTCAATATGATCGCTTGCACAGTGCTCCTTGAGATGTTTAAAGCTTGGGAAATCTTTTTCTATCCAAATCCGGCTTTAAACCTCTCCACAACAGTATCTCGGACCTGCCTGGTGTGTTCCTTGGTCTTCATGATGCTCTCTGCGCTTTAAACAGAACTCTGAGACTATCACAGAGCAGGTGCATTTATACGGAGACTTGATTACACACAGGTGGATTCTATTTATCATCATCAGTCATTTAGGTCAACATTGGATCATTCAGAGATCCTCACTGAACTTCTGGAGTGAGTTTGCTGCACTGAAAGTAAAGGGGCCGAATAATATTGCACGCCCCACTTTTCAGTTTTTTATTTCTAAAAAAAGTTTAAAATATCCAATAAATTTCGTTCCACTTCACGATTGTGTCCCACTTGTTGTTGATTCTTCACAAAAAATTACAATTTCATATCTTTATGTTTGAAGCCTGAAATGTGGCAAAAGGTTGAAAAGTTCAAGGGGGCTGAATACTTTTGCAACCCACTGTAAATGACCTGTACCATCAGAACAGACACTACGGGGTTAGATGCAGAATCAGAATAAATAATTTCACATGAGTATTCGCTCATCTGGCTTCACACGCATATGAACTTGAGTGACATCCTATTCTTAATCCATAGGGTTTAATATGATGTCGGCCCACCCTTTGCAGCTATAACAGCTTCAGCTCTTCTGGGAAGGCTTTCCACAAGGGTTAGGAGTGTTTATGGGAATTTTTGACCGTTCTTCCAGAAGCGTCTTTGTGAGGTCAGACACTGATGTTGGACGAGAAGGCCTGGCTCACAGTCTCCACTCTAGTTCATCCCAAAGGTGTTCTATGGGGTTGAGGTCAGGACTCTGTGCAGGCCAGTCAAGTTCTTCCACACCAAACTGGCTCATCCACGTCTTTAAAGACATAGAAGAATAAACAGTGGCACATGCAGCCGTTTAACTAGCCGGGTAGTTAATGCAGCTGGTTACAGAAACATCAGCTCTGAGAAACTCTTGTCTGTTTTTCAGGGTTCAGCAAACTCAGAAAATTGCAAAACTACCAACCTTGAGTGACTCAGGACCTCATTTTCAGTTGTCCAATAAACCATCGTACATTTTGTGATGCAGTCAATTTATTTGGTTAAAAATAAGGTTTCTTGATATAATTACGTGTCACTTGTTTCACAAAGTTGATACGCTTGCAACTGTTGCGGCTGAGTTTCACGTGAGTTGCAGGATGCTTGATGTTATGCAACTCAAGTGTTTGTGTAGGTTTCAAGCAACTAAAGTTGCACTGAAGTTTCACCGTGTAAAGCCAGCCGGCCTTAGGACTTGCCGAGACTACCGTGTCCCTAATGTGATCAGCTGTGCAAAGGCCGAAACCCAGCCGCTGCCTCCTGCTCAGCACTGTGTGTGATTAAAACCCGTGTCACACGTGGAGAGCAGGAACAGGAGTGTCAGATTTACTGGAAAATAAGCACAGCTATAAACTGCAGCGCGAGGCCCCAGAGCACCATCATTAGGAGGTGATTGGATTTATCAACAACAGCCTAATGTGTTCCTCCTGTCAGACTGAGGGACAGTGTGGAATCACAAATGGACACAACTGTAGGCTGTCATCAGGCTGTCTCTCTCCCTGTCTCTCTCCCTGTCTCTCTCCCTGTCTCTCTCCCTGTCTCTCTCCCTGTCTCTCTCCCTGTCTCTCTCTCTCCCCATGACAGAGTGAGATGAGCAGCAGTGAGCAGTGATTGTGTTTATAACTGCTTTAAAATGACGTCAGACTCAGGAAAACGTCCTGCACACGTCCTTATTAAAGAAGGCCGAGAGGAAGACGTCGTGCTCTGAGACGCATAAGCTGGACGTCCGTCCCACCGCCGTCTTTTAAAGATCAGAGCATGAACTTCGTCTCCTCTGCAGACCAGTTTCTGCTCCGCCGTGTTGACCGGTATAAATTCTCACTGTGACGCGACGCTCATGCAGAACGGACTGAAACTTTCCGATAGGGAACGTAATCGGATACAGACGTTTACATGGCATAAAACTAACCCCATGTTATATTAATCCACCGCAAATAAACATTTCGGTAAAATGCTACCATGTCCCGTGGAGTTTCTGAAGTATGGAGACACTCGAAGAAGAGTTTACTTTTTTTTTCTCTGATAAACCTGAAATCAGCTTCTTGAATTTTCTCATTCTACCTTAAATAGAGCAACAGTTGTTGCTATAATGCCTGAGGGTGCCTAGACACTAGAGGCTGATGCAGCATCAGAAGCGGTGTATTTCAGTGAGGACGCTGCGTCAGCTCGGTCAGAATAGAAACGCGCCTGTACGCGGTGAAAAGTCGCTGTGTTGAGTGTCAGAAAGGTTCAAACGGTTTTGACTTTTGCTGCAGTGGATTCTGACGTGGAGGCACATCAACCAGTGGAAACGTACAGGCAGAACATGGATGATGACCCGGTATGGAAGACAGTAGGGAAGCTTTGTACTCTTTTCCTGTTCTATGTGACTTCTTTGGCTTTGTGACTGTCTGCTTGGCTCTGCACCGAAGGCCACCACCGAAACTTTATTCCATGGTCCGCATTTCTTTGTTTCTGGTCCAAATGTTTTGTTTCTGCTGGATTTTGAACTGAATAAACTCCGCCCCACTCCAGCCATGTATGCCCCCTTCTAGAAGTGCTGCATAATTTAAGGTGGAGCAGGAAAATTCAAACAAGAAGTTGTTGTCTCTGTGGCTAAGTGTGTAGTATCTCCGTCCTCTACATGAGGACCACATGTTAAATTCATTTTCACAACAGGGAGACGTGGAAGCTCCTCTTCCACACGTTGACCTGGTATTGCGTTACCTCCGGTGGGGCAGTCGTGGGCTGGAAGTTAGGGAACCAGCCTTGCAACCGGAAGGTCGCCAGTTCAATCCCATGAGCCGACAGTACGTGACTGAGGTGTCCTTGAGCAAGACACCTGACCCCCAACTGCTCCCCGGGTGCCGTGGATAGGGCTGCCCACCGCTCCAGGCAAGTGTGCTCACTGCCCCCTAGTGTGTGTGTGTTCACTAGTGTGTATGTGGCGTTTCACTGCTTGCAGAGGTGAAATTTCCATATTGTGGGCCTAATAAAGGTTACCTGATTTAATAATAACGAAATCAGGCCAGTATGTAATGTTACTGTTCTCTCTCACGTGAACAACAAGAATTACAGAAAAGGTTTTATGTGCTGAAGTCGACTGTTGGCTGTGAATTCCTGAGCTAATGGTGATGCTAATGATGCATTGCATTCACTTAAGACTGCAAGGGTAAACAAAATAATGAGTAAATCAAATGTTTTAACACTTTTTCTGCTCTTTTCTAGAGTGAAGGCCTCATGTAAATCGAGTAGCCGCTCCAGCTCAGTCATTTATACTGAGATTTCCAGTCCTACGTGATTTTGCTCGTAAACATTAGGCATACAGTGTTAAACTGGCATCACCCCCCCCCATGGAGGACTAATCCCATCCCAGCAGGGCTTTAGAGGCCAATTTTAAGAGATCAAACATGAGTTTAGACCCGAATATCTCCAGGATTATGATGAGCGCAGGTCAGTGAGGTGGGTTTAAGCTCTGTGCTGTGCGGTTCTGTGTGGTCTTTCCGCACTTCTGTAATATTGAACAGGAGGCCGTGTTCTGGGTTCCCTGTTGAGCTGATGTGCTCTGTGCGCCGAAATGCGTCAAACTGTTTATCTAAGCTTTCTAAAACTGTTTGACTAACACATTTTAATGGCAGCGCTGGCCTTGCTGCTGAGCCGCAGCGCTGTCCGAGAAGCTCAGCCCTTTTTTTGTGAATTGCATTAGCATTCTGCTGAATCGGCAGACGGATACGCAAGTGCTGCAATATTCTCACTGTGAAGAAACACAGCGAGTTAAACACACACACCAACACACACACACGGTGATGAATGAAAAGGAAATAAAAAGAGAGAAAAGCCTTTTCTTTCCCCCCACAGACTGGAGAGAGAATAACCATCCGTTTGGTGCAGCTGTATTAAAGTTCTTATATTATAACTGTGTAAAATTTTGTTGAAGGCTGTGAATTTTGTTTGTATTCTGATCTTTTCAGTCTGAAAATGCAGCATATGAAGTGAATATTTATGGGTGATTTTTACACAGAACCAGATTTGAAGTAGAACATTGGGTGTTGGACGTGACTCTGATTTGATATTTTTAAATTAGACTTTTCTGCTTTTAATACTGCTTTAATATTCAATATTGCAATCATGGCAAATATTTTTCCAAGAATTTCTGCATAATCAAAAGGTTAAGATGTAAACAGAGCGGCTCAGAGAGGTTTGGTGTTGCAGAGCCTTTCCCAGTGGTGGTGGTAGGAACCAGACGTCCCCCTCTAAAAGCTCCTCACAGTGGTGGTGGTAGGAACCAGACGTCCCCCTCTAAAAGCTCCTCACAGTGGTGGTGATGGGAACCAGGCGTCCCCCTCTAAAAGCTCCTCACAGTGGTGGTGATGGGAACCAGACGTCCCCCTCTAAAAGCTCCTCACAGTGGTGGTGGTAGGAACCAGACGTCCCCCTCTAAAAGCTCCTCACAGTGGTGGTGATGGGAACCAGGCGTCCCCCTCTAAAAGCTCCTCACAGTGGTGGTGATGGGAACCAGACGTCCCCCTCTAAAAGCTCCTCACAGTGGTGGTGGTAGGAACCAGACGTCCCCCTCTAAAAGCTCCTCACAGTGGTGGTGATGGGAACCAGGCGTCCCCCTCTAAAAGCTCCTCACAGTGGTGGTGATGGGAACCAGGCGTCTCCCTCTAAAAGCTCCTACAGAAAGTTCCTACATGAACTGGTTCTGAATTCACTGCCTGATGACTGAGACGCTGTTTTATGAGAGTTTAGAGAACTTCAACTCCATTCATGGTGGAGGGAGACATGCAGGGCGCTGTGTGGCAAAATAGTCCCCAAAGAAAACTCATTATTCCAGATTTTCCACTATTTCCATCATCAACAGTCCATATAAACTCAGAAGACTTGTGTAGGTTCTCTGGTGGTTCTGGATGGTAAATAAAGTGTCTATATCTGTGTTGTAGTCATGGCAACGCCTGGTTCCTATCACCACCACTGTAAAGACGTCTGAACCGTTTCACACCAAACTGGTCTGGATCTCTCTGATTACACCTCACACACGGAGTTATGCACACATTTTGGAATATTGGTGGAATTCCTCTTGAGATAGATATCTTGTGTAGATTTCACACCTTTTAAACTCTATTTTAGAGCCCAGTATCCTGTAAATAATAACAGATAATAACCCCAGCAAACAGCAATATATATACTACTGCGTGTAGTTTCATATACGTCCAGTAGGGGGCAGTAAATGCAAAGCGTTTGATTAAGAGCTCCTCAATTATCTTGTAGCAAAACAGTCAAGTTTTATTGCAATGAGCAGAACAGAGGTGTAGACTGTACCCTATGAAGTTTTCAGAAAGGCCGTGCTGTAAGTAACTGAGCCCCGTCCTGGTCATGACGCGGCGTCGTATCAGATGTCCACCTCACTGCATGCAGATCTGCAGTGTTTGTTTTCTGGCTGTTTATCACAGAAAGGCATGATGTTTTAATCCGTAGTTTGGCTCTCTGCAGATTTCAGTCATTATTTTTCCAGCGGTAAAGCCACAGTGGGTCCGCCGAGCGGCAGCGGCGCGAATTAAAGTTGTGCTTTGACCGAACGCCCGGCTGCTTATCTCCAAGCCTCTTTAATCACCCATTACCTATAAACATATCAGTCAGAGGCAGCGCTCCTGGGCCAGCAGGCAAAGAGCTCAGCGGGGAAATGATGTGGAGGGAGGTTCCTGCAGCAGTCTGACCAAACCGGCCCAAACAAGCGTGTCTGCGGGGTCATTAAGATTAGAGAGAGAGCGAGAGAGGAGGCCCTGTTTTCCCCCTGAATCCTGAATTCTGCCACACAGCTCGGCATTTCACACATATTACAGCTACACTTGGGCTAAAATTCAAGGTTGGACAGTTTCTCCTCCCAAATGTAGATGATCAGCCAAGATACACCGGTCAGGCATAACGTTATAATGACCTATGTCCTATGACCAGCTCCCCTGACCGTATAGCTGCACTCTGTAGTTCTACAGTTACAGACTGTAGTCCATCTGTTTCTCTGATACTCCGTTACCCTGTTCTTCAGTGGTCAGGACCCCCATGGACCCTCACAGAGGACGTACTGTTTGGGTGGTGGGTCATTCTCAGCACTGCAGTAACACTGACGTGGTGGTGGTGGTGGTGGTGTGTTGTGCCGGTCTGAGTGGATCAGACACAGCAGTGATGCTGGGGATAAAGTGGACAGTAAGCGTAGAAACGAGGAGGTGGTCATTTTTTAGGTCCCAAAAATGGACCTGTTTGAGGAAAAGAGGACGTATGGTCACGCTAGTCTCTTGAAATATTATCTATCTTAAGACACTGATTTATTTTCCAAAAATTAACTTATTTCTCTAAATCTGACTTAATATTTCATCCCTAATTAAAAAAACAGTCAGTTTTCAATGTCAAGAAACTCCGTAATTATTTCAGGGTATTAAAAAGATATCTTGTCATTATTTAAGTCAATATTTTCTGCATCTTTGAGTTTTGCTTAATGTACTGTCAATATTAAGTGACTTGATAATGAAGTATTTTCAGTGGAAAAATCTTCAAAGGGTTTTTATTAAATAACAAAAAAAACAAATACATAAAAGAAAACATCTCGTCTAGCCTGTCACACAGAGTGAGTAGAGAAAAAAACGATTTATTTTAATCAAGTTTCATTTAATGCAGCGGAGCACGAAGTCCACAAACCCTGTACCTGAGTTAAAGTAGATACTCAATGTAAAATATTCCTCCAGTAAAAGTAGAAGTTCCTCCCTTTAGACCTCCACTTGAGTAAAAGTACTAAAGTATTTCCCTTCAAATGTACTTAAGTATAAAGTAAAAGTACTAAAAGAGGAATTCTGGCTCTGATGTCCTGTTATCATTTTTATAACCAGACTGGCTTCATGAACTCATTTCAGGTGAAAGTCCTCCAGCGTCTCTCTTGGTAAACCAGTCTTTTAATAGAACGTCATTAATTAGTGACGCTGACGTCTATTAAAATGATCAGAAGCACAAAACACTGAAGGTAAACAGTTTCCATCAGGGAGAACCGAGTGGCTCTGAAATCACTTTTTACACACAAGCAAAGTTTCAGTTTCAGATTTATTTACAACTTAGTTCCAAGTTTAAGTTGAATAAAAACTGGCTTTAAACTCAGGATCACAGATGAGCTCCTTTACTATGTTGATCTGTAGGCGTCTGTTCATAAACATAAACCAGCCCAAACTCATTTACTATAAAATGAACTGGTGTTTGTAGAAATTCAGAAAAAAGCCGCGTCAGTCTCAACTGCATATGTGGACATATTTCTATATTGAGCTCTATTTACACAAAGTTAGGTTAGTTCATCATTTATGTTGAACAGACTCTCCCAAAGTTTTACGCTGCTGCGCTGACGTTGAACCGCGTGCTGCACTGGGTCGGTATGACCAACAGGTCAAAACCAGCTCTAAACAAAGTGACCGCTGGGCCCTGATTGGTGCTCTGGCTTTGCGCTTCTTTCGTTTTGACATGTTACGTTTTTATACACACAGAAACCAAAAGAAACGACAGATTTCTCAAAATGTAGGAGGAAAAAGTCGGATATTAGACTCTGAAATGTAGTGGAGTGAAAGGAAAAAGACGCCCAGAACGGAGAAACTTCAGTACAGATACACCAAAAATAATAAAGTACAGAAACTAATTACATTTACTTAGTTACTTAGTTACTCAGGTACTCAGGTACTCAGGTACTCAGGTACTGTCCAGCGCTGGTTATTGGACACAGAAAGTGTCACAGAAAGAGTTTTTGGTATAAACCAGCTCCACAGTGTCTGAGCGTCTACTCATTTAGAAACACTGATACTGATGGAAATCAGCTACATTAGCCGTACAGCTCCAGCTCTAAAAAGACGGTTCTTTAGTACAGGGAGTGGTTCTTTTTAGTTCTATGTAGAACTGTTTCATGCTTAGGGGTTCTTTTCATGGCAAAATGGGTCTTCAGATTGATAGAGAATGTGCTGTTCTATCTAGCACCCAAAATGGTTCTTCTTGACATCATGAAAATAGCAGAACCCTATTCGGTGCTAGCTAGAACCGTATACAGCACATTCTCCATCAGTCTGAAGAAGCATTTACCGGAGGTATCATTTGACTTGGATTCGAGTCAAGAATTTGATCTAATCTCGACAAAATTGAGAAAGACTTGACTCGACTTTGACTTGACCACCAGTGACTCGACTTTGACTCGGACTTTTGTCTAATGACTCAGAAAGACTCGAGACTCCGAGAGAGAAACGTGGGGGGTCTGAGTGCGGACGGGAATCTGCACAGCTGCTTCGTCTCTCTGTGAATGGACAAAACTGACCGTTTTCCTCATGGTAGCAAAACTAAAGAAACGCAGCGTCTCTGTTCGACCGATTTGAGCAGCTTCTGCAGGTAAACCGAGCGAAACACTCGCCAGGAGGCTGGAGTTGAGTTGTTGAGTTGAGTTGTGATTCGCCAGCCTCCTATTCAAACATCACCGTCTATTAGACTGGAGAGAAGAGCTACAGCCTCACACGACGCCCAGCTTCTGAGTGGAGCTTATGGAGTATGAACGTTATGAAGAACATGACCAAGAGCGGTTTGGACCCACCGGTGGTCCCGAGGAGCTGAAGGGGTTGCGTGGTGCAGCAGGTCGGTGGTGGAAAGTAAGTGCTGCACCATTTCAGACGGAATGGAAAGATTCAAATGAGAAACCGGTGAATTAAAAGTGAACTTCAGTCTTTCCTGTAAACGTCTTCAGCCTGTTTCTTTTGGTTCCTCTTGTCTAAATTCATTTCAAACTGGCGGCTGGTTTTATTTTTAATCGGGAGTGCCCAATGTTCCCAAAAATCATCAAAAATGATCTGTAAATATCATTTTTAGATTAAGTTTATTAGTACTTAAGCATTTTTTCCAACCACTCGTTGTGTATTGCCATTCTATCGGTCATAGTTATCTGTGTACCATGGGTTCAATAATTTATTAAAACTAACACGCTGCCTTTAAAAGGCTGTACGACTGTTTCCCATCATTTTTGGTGTTCAGTGCTGAAATGGCATGATTTTAGCTGAAGCATGCAGAAAATATCACGCAAAAACTGGTATCATGCTGGGTGGAATGATCTTAAATATAGTAAAAAAATCTAATATTTCTCTTGTTGAGGTTGTTGTAAGTGGGGCAGTCGTGGGCTGGAGGTCAGGGAACTGGCCCTGTGACCAGAAGGTCGCCGGTTCGATCCCCAGTGCCGACAGTCCATGACTGAGGTGTCCTTGAGTGAGTCACCTAACCCTCAACTGCTCCCCAGGCGCCGTGGATAGGGCTGCCCACCGCTCCGGGCAAGTGTGCTCACTGCCCCCTAGTGTGTGTGTGTGTGTGTGTGTATTTCGCTTATTTCTAGACATTTTCTCCTTGTTTTAAGTCATTTTGCTAAGTAAATTCTGCATTGATGAACTGGAAACCAGCCAAACTCATCTCTCAGCATGGTGAGAGAATTTCAGTGAGTAATATTTAGAAATCAGCTAAATAGTCTTATAATAAGTGCAAAACCATCTCAAAATGGGAAACAGTAGGAATATTGACTAGATTTAGGATCATTTCACTTGATTTAGAGGCCTTTTTTTTACAGTGCAGACTGACTTGTTTAGGAGCTGAAGATTAGGACTTGGGACTCACCCGTCTTGACTTGAGACTCAAAGGTCAAGACTTGAGACTTACCTGTGACTCACAGCTTGGTGACTTGTTCCACCTACGCTGGGGAAGCTGTGAGAATCGGGTTTGGTTTCTGCTGTAATGTTAGGAGCGAAACAGTGGCAGTGATTCGGAGTCGGGGCTGATTTACTCCGAGTTCCCCTCCCTGCGGTATTTCAGGGGTTACAGTGCCACGCCGTTCATCACGAGCCATTTTTCTCCATGTCAAATAAATCAGAAAGTAAACAGACAGTCAAATAAATAAACAAACGCCGCCTAATGTGTGCATGTCTGTGTGTATTAGCATAAAGCCATAAAGAGAGTGGTGCGCTCAGCCTCCTCGCTCAGCTACCGTCATAAATACTAAAGCAAATCAGTCCTGCTGATTTTATAGTGCAGTAAATTACCCACAGTTCTCTGTGCCTCTGTCAGAGCCACAGCCGGTCACCCTCGCTCAGAAAAACCCCGTTCCAGTAACAACAGAGTGATGTGTATGAAACACTGGGATGCCGAGTCTTCATTTCTCCAAGCATAACGCTTCTCATTCAACCCACAAAGATCTACCTTAGTTTACATTTACGGCAGTTGGCTGACGCTCTGATCCAGAGCGACTTACAATGTGATCATTTTACACAGGAAGGCCAAGGTGGTGTTGGGAGTCTTGCCCAAGGACTCTTATTGGTATAGTGTAGGGTGTTTACCCAGGTGGGGGATTGAACCCCAGTCTACAGCGTAGAAGGCAGAAGTGTTACCCACTACACTAACCAACCACCTTGGTCTCGTCCATCCACAAAATGCTGTTCTGACAGCTCTTCTCGCTCGTCCATGTGATCTTCATCAAACTGCAGATGGGCGGCGATGCTCTTTTTGGAGAGCAGGGGCTTCTCCTTGCACCGTGGCTGTTCAGTGTTCTCCTGATGGTGGGGGAGTCTGTAACCAGTAGGTGGACGTTTGACAAGGCATTGGACACAATGCGATAAACTTAATCCAACTCAAAGCTGTAAAGCACATTATTTCTAACATTTCACAGAGTAAACAAAGAAACAGAAAACAGTACCACAGTTTGACCTTAGAATATTTAAAAAGTAAGATAATAAAAACAATAAGGCTGAAAATTTGTGGGAGAGCTCTGCATGGATCACACAAGCAGAGCAAACAGGAGCGCAGAAACACTTTGTGAGTGCTCTACTGGATCTAAGAGTTTTAGGTGAGAAACAAACAAAAAAAATGATATATATTGTTAATCCATAGGGTTTAATATGATGTCGGCCCACCCTTTGCAGCTATAACAGCTTCAGCTCTTCTGGGAAGGCTTTCCACAAGGGTTAGGAGTGTTTATGGGAATTTCTGACCGTTCTTCCAGAAGCACATTTGTGAGGTCAGACACTGATGTTGGACGAGAAGGCCTGGCTCACAGTCTCTGTTCTAATTCATCCCAAAGGGGTTCTATGGGGTTGAGGTCAGGACTCTGTGCAGGCCAGTCGAGTTCTTCCACACCAAACTGGCTCATCCACATCTTTATGGACCTGCTTTGTGCACTGGTGGGCAGTCATGTTGGAACAGGAAGGGGCCGTCCCCAAACTGTTCCCACAAAGTTGGGAGCATGAAATTGTCCAAAATCTCTTGGTGCTGAAGCTTTAAGAGTTCCTTTCACTGGAACTAAGGGGCCGAGCCCAACTCCTGAAAAACACCCCCACACCATGATCCCCCCTCCACCAAACTTTACACTCGGCACAATGCAGTCAGACAAGTACCGTCTCCTGGCAACCGCCAAACCCAGACTCGTCCATCAGATTCCCAGACGGAGAAGCGTGACTGGTCACTCCAGAGAACACGTCTCCACTGCTCTAGAGTCCAGTGGCGGCGCTTTACACCACTGCATTCCACGCTTTGCATTGCGCTTGGTGATGTAAGGCTTGGATGCAGCTGCTCGGCCATGGAAACCCATTCCATGAAGCTCTCTACGCTGTTCTTGAGCTGATCTGAAGGCCACATGAAGTTTGGAGGTCTGTAGTGATTGACTTTGCAGAAAGTCGGTGACCTCTGCGCACTATGCCCCTCAGCATCCGCTGACCGCTCTGTCATTTTACGTGGCTGACCACTTCGTGGCTGAGTTGCTGTCGTTCCCAATCGCTTCCACTTTGTTATAATCCCACTGACAGTGGACTGTGGAATATTTAGTAGTGAGGAAATTTCCCGACTGGACTTGCTGCACAGGTGGCGTCCGATCACGGCACCACGCTGGAATTCACTGAGCTCCTGAGAGCGACCCATTCTTTCACTAATGTCTGTAGAAGCAGTCTGCAGGCCGAGGGGCTCGGCTTTATACACCTGTGGCCAGGGAAGTGACTGGAACACCTGAACTCAGGGATTTGGAACTATAGCTATATACATTTGGGCCATTCAGTGTATTTACAAGATTTAAAAATCTTAATCTAATCTTTAGGTGGTGTGTTAACAGCAGAAAAAGGCATTTCTTTATTATGAGAAGAGCAAAACAACCTGATTCATAAACAGCTTCAAAATAAAATAAAATAAAATAAAATAAAATAAAATAAAGAAAGCTAAAAATGTCTGAGAAACAAACCAGAACTGTGCATTTCTCATGAAAAGATTTGCTTTGATGAAATGCGAGAGAGAGAAATCCGTAGCATCGTGAACTCTGTCTGCTTCTGAGGTACGGCAGTTCAGCAGGATCAAACCTCTGCAGTCAGGCCAGCAGGGGGCTCGAAAACACCATCACACCATAAAACAATGCTTAATTCCATGAAATTCACCTGAAATAAGTGCGTGTTTTCTTTCTCTGTAATACATGCAGTTCAGAAACACTTCAGAGTCGCTCTCAGAACCGCGGAGACGCTCAGACTTCAAATACAGTGCAGCAAAAACACTCAGCAGGAAACGGGAGTTCAGGGTCATTTGAGCAGGTAACTGACTTCACTGTGCGCTGGTGGGAACCAGAGTGTGACTGAAACATTTAACACAGTATCACCAGATCGCGGCCTCAGGTCGGTTCTCACCGGTCAGATCAGGTCTCTAGCTGACCATCAACCCTCTTCAGCTTCTGTGACCGATTGTCCATCACAGAGGTTCGGCTCCTTCCAGTGTCCTTTGACTCTGAAACTAATCAGAAGTGCAGATTCAACCCTTTACATACAGGATATAAATACATACATCACTGTTTCTACAGTCACTGTCCATCTTATCAGCTCCACTGACCGTATAGCTGCTCTCTGTAGTTCTACAGTTACAGACTGTAGTCCATCTGTTTCTCTGATACTCTGTTACCCTGTTCTTCAGTGGTCAGGACCCCCATGGACCCTCACAGAGCAGGTACTGTTTGGGTGGTGGATCATTCTCAGCACTGCAGTAACACTGACGTGGTGGTAGTGTGTGTTGTGCTGGTGTGAGTGGATCAGACACAGCAGTGCTGCTGGAGTTTTTAAACACTGTGTCCACTCACTGTCCACTCTATTAGACACTCCTACCTCGTCTGTCCACCTTGTAGATGTAAAGTCAGAGGCGACAGCTCATCTGCCAGCAGTGACACTAAGGACTTAAGAACTCCAGCAGCACTGCTGTGTTGGAGGGGGTTAAGCGAGAATTCGACCCACCGCTTTTCAAAGTACTGGGGTGCCAACCCACCACCTTCTGATTGAGTTCAGATCGTTTACATCATAGTGAAATTAAACTATGCGAGTGCTGACCAATAGATATAAACAGAGACAGAGTCCGGCCTCCATTTCAGCTGGGGGGCGGGACATTTCTCCACCAGTAAAGCCCTTGTGAGCTGCTGTGCAGTGAGAGGAGCTGCAGCTCACAGATCTGGTAAAAGTGTTAAGTGATACTTTTTTAATCCCACCTCCACATTTAACCCGTCTGTGCAGTGAAACACCACATACACACTAGTGAACACACACACACACTAGGGGGCAGTGAGCACACTTGCCCGGAGCGGTGGGCAGCCCTATCCACAGCGCCCGGGGAGCAGTTGGGGGTTAGGTGTCTTGCTCAAGGACACCTCAGTCATGTACTGTCGGCTCTGGGGATTGAACCGGCAACCTTCCGGTCACAAGGCCAGTTCCCTGACCTCCAGCCCACGACTGCCCCCTTTTACTGCGATACTGGAGCTAAATGGTTGTACGCTTCATTTTAGGTTAGTTTCTAGACATTTTTGTGCTTGTTTTATGTCATTTTATTGATTTAAATTCTCTCACTCTGTTGGAAAATGACTTTGATTGTTGTTGTTTGAAATGTGCTTGAAACCAGCAAAATGACCTGCCTGTACAGTGAGAGTGTTAATGGATAAAATCGCTTAAAACAAGTTAAAACTGTCTAGAAATCTTATTATAAGTGTACAGCTGTCTCAGAGCGGGGAATGTTACACATCCACTAGACTTCAGATCATTTCGCTTGGCAAGGTGCCATTTTCTGTAGTGGAGATGATGTTTGTCTGGTGCTGTTTGATTTCAGCTCATGGATCACGGAGCATATTTTGGGCCAAGTACCAGTGACCTGACCTGAAACACGGCTCATTAACCAGTTATCAAGTACGACTCATTGCTGCCGCGCTGATTGTGATACGCTTTCGTCTGTTCTTTAGTACCTGCAAAGGTGTACTTTAGGAAATGAGCCGTGTTTGAAAAACAGCCTGCTGCTCTTCAGAGATGCTGGCTAGTATGTGAGGCTGAACCCACTGCAGGATCAGAACCAACACCGACCCTGTTCACAGAGAGGTTTATAGATGTGCTATTGGCGTGACATTAAAGGTAGTTTTAGTCAGAGGCCTATTGGCATTTTGTCACTCAGCCAGCAGTGTTTACTTATTGATTGATTTGATTTGATTTGATTGATTGATTGATTGATTGAGATCAATAAGTTTTGGCCCACCACTTTTGGAGGTGTGGCGCCGCCCCTGAACCAAGGGACCAGAGCATTTTGCAACTGCGTTTCACAGCTACACTGCAAAAAAGTGGTACCTTAACTAGTGAAAATGTCTAAAAATTGGTAAATATTTCTAATATTTCTCGAGATTGTTGTGAGAATACTGTAAGATTATTTATCCCATTTAAGAATTTCTTCACCCGTTTTAAGTACTTTATTCTCATGAGCGTGTTGATGTTGATGATCATCTGGCTTATTTGAAGAAATCATCTACCGATGGCAGAAGACACTTTCATAAGATAAAACTACTTGAAACATCTTAAAAGCTTATAACATCCAGAAACCGTCTCATAATGTTAAACGTATTGATTGTTTTCATTGCTGAGAGATATTTAGCAGTGAGCTAAGAGGCAGACATGTACTTTAGACCCCCCTCGCCCCCCAGTGTTGCCCCAGTGCTGATTAGTTCCAGCATGCACACTCCGAATGTGGTCACTGGTTTGGGGGGAAAGCAGAAGAGACCATCCTGAGCCTCAGCTTGGAGATAACTCAACTCATTTAAAACCCTTAAATGTAAACTTTGTTATGGTTATGGTGTGGAAATGTAAATTTTTTAGTAATCCTAAAGTTGGTAGGAGTCATAAATAAACGACTATAAGCTGAGTAAATGGTGCGAAAGGCTGAACTTTCTGTCCATTAAAATGTTGGAGTCCCTCTGGAGGCTTATCTCTGCTCTGAGAGCGAGCAAACGCTTCCCGTCTGCAGCAGCACATAAATTCAGCTTTTAAACTCGCCGAGCGCGGCTGAGCGCAGACATGCACGGGGTCCAGGCTCCGGTACCCTGGAGGGGGGAGGGGGGTTTGCTCTGCATCCTGGACTTGATTTACTTATTCACAGGGTCAGTGGTCAGCAGAGTGGCTCGGTTTTCCAATGTCGTTACTCTAAAGATCTTTTTTGGTTTCTTTTAGAAATGTAGATTTTTCATGAGTGTAATTTTTACATTAAAATTAAAATCTTTTGTTCAGAAAAAGGCTGTCCCATGTTTTCATGTCACTAATGAAACACAGTTTTAGTCTGTGGGTGGAGCCTTATTTTAGCCACACCCCTGTATTTTAGAGCAGCAAAATGCAGGGACTGCATCCCTGTCCCTCGTGGCCACATGGTGTCATGATGTCTGAAAATCGGTGTGAAACACTGGAAAACGAGCTGTGATTTGGTAAAGTTTTGGTAGAGAGTTCATTGTGGAAACTGGAGTGTTCAGTTGTCTGTATTAATAAAATAAGAGCCCCTCATTGTGAAAAAGACCTCACACTTCTACACATAGAGGGCCAAGCCGAGATAAAACGGACACGTCAAACGGGCTTATCAAACAATCCTGAAATCTGACACGGCATGAAACACGCTAACAAGACTCTGACGGCTTTATGCACTGCAAAAAAACTGTATTTTAGCGAGTGAAAACATCTTGAATGCAGTCAATAAACCTGATTTCCCTGTTGTAAGAATACCGTCAGATTCTTTCGCCTGTTTCTGTGCATTTTTCCTTGTTTTAAGTGATTTTTATCTATTGAAAGTTTTATTCCATTGGCAGATTGTTCCACTTGTTTTCTGAAATACGGAAGATAATTTTGCTCATTTCATGAAATTATTCTACAGTTAGATGATCGGCCAATGAAACGAGACGCTTTCCTGAGATGAAAACCAAATAAACGTGTAGAAATAAGTGAAATGATCTCACCTTACTCTTACGACGGTGTGATAGTGAGCGCTGTTTGATGTTTTGACTACATTTAAGATGTTTTCACTTGCCAGGATACCATGTTTAGCCGTGTATGAGTCAGAAGCTCACAGCGCTGTGGTTAAAGCGTTTAAAGTCCAAAAACAAAGGGTCATGGGGTCATAGATGGGCAAACGGGGCAATACAGGCATGACATGAGCAAAAGGTCACAACACGAAGGAGGCAAACGGGGTCACCGAGGCCCGGAACTGCTCAGGAGACTGATCCCGTACTTCACAAGTAGACTACGGACACAACCCGGTTACCGGGCGCATTAACAGGTGACGGCTATCAGTCAGGTGAACTGAAGCATGAATAAACAAGTAAATGGCTGAGAGTCTGTGGTCCCGTGATCCCCCAGAGGACTCTGGGAGTTGGAGTTCTGGACGGAGTGATGGGTGGGAGCCAGCGGGAGGCGTTACACACTTTCAGAAATGTTGGCGTCTCGCTTCCGAAGACGACGATCCGGTTTACTTCTGATTTTGTAATTCGTGCACGTTTCCCATGAAATATTTCCCATCGATGAAATACATTCCAGTAATCTATCCCAGCGGTCACCGGGCGGAAGGCAGGACACACCCTGGACAGGTCGCCAGTCCATCGCAGGGCAGGCAGACACATTCACTCACACCCAGGGGCAATTCAGCACGTCCAGTCGGCCTGACTGCGTGTCTTTGGACTGTGGACGGAAACCGGAGAACCCGGAGGAACCCCACGCAGACAAAATAAATAAATAAATAAAAACTATATAAACACTTCAGCTGAGGAAGCTCCAAAACATGCATGTGGTAAAAGGGTCTTGAAGTCCTTAAAATGGGTTAGAAAGACTTTTCTGATGGTTCCAGTCGTCCACTCCTCACCCTGTAGCTCCAGAACCGCTCAGCCGGCTTGCTTTGATTTTCATGTTTACTTGTTAACCACTCAAATGTCCAGGGCCCAACATTTTACTTCACACTTCTGTATCCTAAGAATAGCTCTGCCTGTTTGCAGTCCCTGTAGTTAGTGAATAATAAGCCACAGTGTGTAATGAAGCTGAGATTTGAGGGGTGTAATACTCGGAGAGCCGACTGCTCTGCTGCAGATTGTGTAACTTGTGCAGCACGACTGTTCTCACGTTATTATTAATAAAGCTCTAAAACAAATGTGGAGCGTCTCTTTTAGAAACAGGTTGTCAAGGAGTGTATAAATTATTACTGGCTTGCCCGGCAGCATCTCCCAAAGACTCCCTCGTAGTTTTACTTCCGTGTGTTTTATTTATAGCTTACAGCCGCGCTGCGTTCTGGGTGTTAACAAGAAAATCTCTTGCCCGAAGCCTAATTTGGTGAGGGATACAGCCACAGGCGTCTGAGAGAGCTGCCTGTGTTTACTATCGGATTTCAGATTTCTCTGATATCAGTCGGATAGGAAACTAACTTCAAACGAGGAGACGGGCGCTACGTTCCCTAAACCGCACCCTCAAATCCACACAGCCCCACTGTTCACAGTAAGAGCATGGCGGAAGGATGAGGAGCGTTTCCTCAGCCAGGTGCTGAATGAAGTATGAAGCATAAGCTTCGTACACTGCAAAGAAGTGGTGTCTGACCAAGTGAAGTGACCTTAAATATAGTCAGTATGTCCTGTCATGTCTCATGTTGAAGTAGTTCCCAAATTACCATAAGGTTATTCAACTTTTTGTTCATCATACCAAGTGAAATGTTCTTAAATCTATAAGATCGAAAGTAACAAATCAAAGTCGATACATCTAACGTATCTCATTTTGAAATAGCTGCGAACTTACTATGAGATTATTTAACCTAAAGATGTTTTAAATTCTCATATTGGCAAATAATTTATAAATAACAGGCAAAATTATCTGCCAATATATCTGCAATCACTCTATAAAAGCAGCAAAGCAGGTAATAATTGTCTACAAATAAGTTAAATGATCTCATAACGGGGCTACAATAAGCTCGAAATATGGAATATTGGATATATTGATCAAAAAAAAAGTGGACATTAGTTAATAACATGTTAACCAAACGGACTCAAAAGTAGAAAATATGTAACTAATATGTGTAGATGATCTTTACAGCTGGTATACAAGTACTGTCTCATCAGCCCTGGATACCTGGTATAGTGTAGTGGGTAACACCTCTGCCTTCTGTGCTGGACTGGGGTTCAGTGCCCCACCTGGGTAACCACCCTACACTATACCAATAAGAGTCCTTGGGCAAGACTCCCAACGCCGCCTTGGCCTCCCTGTGTAAATTGATCAAATTGTAAGTCGCCCTGGATAAGAGCGTCAGCGTAATGCCGTAAATGTAAATGGATGGCTTTTATGGGCATGCGCCCTGGGCCCGAGCCACTAGGGGGCCCCTGTGAGCGATTATGGCAAATCTAAACAGCTGTTTCACTCGTGATGGGAACTTTACTAGCATCGCAGTGAGATATGAACTCATTTCAGAGACATTGTGTTACAGCAGATCAAAATCCCGACCCTCTCCACGTCTTTCCTCGACGTCTGCTTCACTTTCTCCTCCGGTCACTGCTTAGCAACCGTCCCACTACCCGCCGTTACCTCGGTCAGCTTTCAGGTTCTCAGCAGTGAGCTGGTGTTCCTGTAAATGCACTTTGAATTTGAATCTCTGGATATTTTGAAGACGTGCCTGGGTGATCTGTGAAAGTGAGATCTGAGTCCAAGCGACAAAGGGTCTATTTGTGTTTTGTATCCAAATAAAAACGTCGGCTCAACAAAAAGTTGCAGCGTTCATGTCAACAGTGATCTGGGACCCGTCTAATGCCTCTTTAGGGGTCCTATAATGGTATGGCATTTTCCATGCTGGCCTTGGCAGCGTGCATTAGCTTAGGATGTTTAACTGTTTTATTTTTACATTTTCTGTTTTTTGGGTTTATCTAGATCTTCGCTGTGGCTTTCAACATGTCATCGTCATTGGGCTGAATGCTGTACTTGTGAAGAGCGGACGCATGTTTTATAGGGAGGTGTTGGACTGGCTGTTGAGTTTGTTAGCCTGTGTTCTTGTTACCATGTGCATCATCTTGCATTGTATTTACAGCGCTGATGTGCTCCACTGGTAGCCAAGTCAGGCACTATCAAATATCACTCTCACTTTAGGTTTTGCTCCTGCACAGACATCGTCAGGTCCACCCGTAGCCCTTCAGGAGCCCAGAGCAGGGATTTTAGGGGCGTATTAACATTAGGCTTCGTCGAAAAGGCCAAAAGTTGGCACTCGGAGCCAACTACCTCACTGACATTAGCCTTTTCCATTCCACTAGCATTTTTCTACAGTCTTCCCTCAGGCGAAGCTGGCTAGCTCGACAGCACCATCATGCAATTATGTGCCTATAACAACATTCAGAAATGTTGCTTTCCCTGTTTAATTAGTCTTAGAGCGTCATACTGCTGTCATAATATCAGCGGCAGCATTTAATTCAGTGATCAAACAAATATCCGTGGGTCAGGAACAATAACTGTGTTTACATATTCGCAAAGCAGTGCGCTTGCTACTGTGAAATTACAGGGTAAAATCAGTGACTGGCCACCACAAACTATGTAAATATATAACTGGATAATTTGTGTATTACTGACCCATATGGGTGAAAATTGTACGTCCATATGTTTGAAGAGTTTCACTCCAAAATACCGAATAACCGTTTATAACTATTTTGGCTAAAGTGGTTGGTTAGTGTAGTGGGTAACACCTCTGCCTTCTACATTGTAGACTGGGGTTCAACCCCCACTTGAGCAAACACCTATACCAGTAAGAGTCCTTGGGCAAGACTCCTAACACCACCTTCCCCAGCCTGTGTAAAATGATCCAGTTGAAAGTTGCTCTGGATAAGAGCGTCTGCCGGATGTTGTAAATGGATATAACAAGTTTTGGAAGGAATAACAGCTGATATAATAGAACACATAAGTAGTTTTAATACTCTAATATAGGTGTTATTAAACATAACTGCACTGATATTTCTTGCATATCTCTGTTAGATACAACAAACAGTGAAATGCTATTTTAAAGGCCGGATAATTAAATTCACTGGTTCATATTCCAGCTGTGCCACAATTGTATCGCTTGCTCAAATGTCAATATGTTGCATCTCGTTTTGAGAAGAACTGAAAGTCCACTCAGCTGCTGATTTTGTTAGTTTGCTGCTCGTTGATTTATTCATGGCTATCCTGCGAGCGTCTGTCCAGCATAGTCTGCTGAAATGCTGATATTCCTGCAACAGCTCTGTGTTTTGCTTGTAAACGACGATGCACTTCAGAGTCTGAACAAGTTAGCGTCACTGCAGTGGCTGAAAATAACTTTATCAGCTATTAATGGAACTGTAACATGGAGGTAACATCGAGCGCGAACACTTGTTGTCATTTTAAGCCATATGAAGAATTCAGCACAAAACGATGAAAGTGCTCATTAACAAAATACTGCAACAGAAAGGAAACCAGAGCGAAGAACATGAAGAGGACTAGAAAACAAACGGGGGACAACAAAAACACAAAAACAGGGTCTGAGAACACAAACGCCAAGCAAACAACCAGGGGTATCAATACAGATGGAACAAAGAGGAAACACATGGGACTAATGAGGGGGTGGGGCTACAGACAACAGACGGGTGGGACACATGACAAAGGCAGGACAAGAGGAAGAGACAAAGTCAGACGAGAGGGATAAACAAAGACACATACAGAAACAAGGAAGGACAAAGCAAGAGAGGACAGGGTGCTACACTTTGATTGCACGACTGGAGTCCAGTTTTCAGTCGTAGCAACATGAAGCTGGTGTTCAGCCTGCATATAGATGAGTCAGTCATTATTGCAGTAATGAATTATTAATGTGTTGACTTTCACCTATAATAACCATCTATAATAACCATCTATAATAACCATCTATAATAACGTGCTGTATAATCATGATGTTTCAGTATTGTTTCAAACCAAAGTCCAAAAAGTTGGGACAGAGAGTGAAATGCTATGGGAAAGGGAACGCAGTGATTGGTGTGTGTGTATGTGTGTGTGTATGTATATATATATATGTATATGTATATATGTATGTATTTTGTGCCATTTTCAGTTTAATTCAGGTCAAAAACACGATATTTGAAATTTTACCATATTTTCTTTGCGTCATTGTTTTTCCAAATACACAGCATTGTCGATATGAGGTCCAGTGTGTGTAGCACAGCCTTAACTGGCATTTGTGGATGCAGCGATGGATGGTGTTTATCGATAAAATATTCCAGAACCCATGTGGTGATCATTACAGAAACATGCAACGAGAGCGGTTTTATCGCAGTGCCGTCAGACAGTCAATTTGAATTTTTCAGCATTTTCCTTTAAGCCGAGAGAATTCTCTGAATTTTCTGAATTCCCTGAATCTTTTGATGATATTATTCCCGTACAGGAGGAAATACCTCAAACCCCTGACTTGAAGGATGTGACTTTTAAAGTGTTTGATTTTTTGCTGATGTATTATTGTGTAGCCTCTTCAGCTCCTCGGGACCACCGGTGGGTCCAAACCGCGCTCCGTCATGTTCTTCATAACGTTCATATTCCATAAGCTCCATTCAGAAGCTGGGCGTCGTGTGAGGCTGTAGCTCTTCTCTCCAGTCTAATAGACGGTGATGTCATTTTAAACCCTTATAATAAAAGAAGCTGAACTTTGTTTTTCTACTGAAAGTCGACCCGTTTTTCCCCAAATCTGGGCTCTAAACTATAAACAGACGGCGTCTCTTCAGTGATCTGCTCTGGAAACATCACTTTTAGAGAACAACACAAAGAGCGGCGCAGATTTTTGGCTCTCAGTGGTAAATTGTAAGCGTATAGTGAAATGTGGAGACCATAAAACACATGTTCTGTTAATTTGAGGGGCTTTTACAATAAATAAATACATAGCATAAAATTTACACCTATTCCATGGAGTTACTGAGTAATTTGCCTTATGATTTGGTCATGAAAATTCAGATGGACAAATCAAAATATGCCCTGGAGAATACGGGGTTAAGGCTTTAAGATGTCTGATGAAAATATAACAACATTCCTAGCGTTACGTTGACCCTGCCCCAACTTTTTTGGAACATACTACAGGCATCAATTTCTAAATGATTTTCAAAAAATTGTATTTGTTCAAATACAGATCAAAGTAAATTCATAAATCACTGCCTTTAGTATGGAATTGAGCTTATAAAATTAGGCCAATGTTTCCCCTGTTTTAAATGAACACATGCTGGGAGAATTAGATGTACTGTAGTTTTCATTCCTACAGATTGTCCTTGAAAACATAGCTTGAGTAAAAGACCCCAGCCTGAGGTCACTATGTACCTGGTCCAGAAGGAAACTGCTGGAGAAAATTGCAGTTGATCATTGGCGTCCTTCAGATTCTGAACCGAGACTAGAGTGGGCTGAGGTTGGAGATGGAAGATTTGAGAGTGCTTGGACCCCTGTGATCTAGGCTCCACTGCTCCCCATCTCTCTGAGCAATGTGATGTGTAATAAATGGCCATCACCCCACAGGCTGTCAATCATCCTCTGAAGATTTCGATTTTAAAATGTTTGCAATAAGCCGCGGCCCACGGCAGTAAACATGTTTGTAGAGGGGAGTGTGGATTCAGACGCCGCATGTCATTACCTTAATGCTATTCCTCCGAGGCACGCAGGGGAAAGCCTACAAATAAACAGCCCCAGGCCGTATGTTAGACTGGGAGCGCGCAAAGGGATGTGATCCAAATACAGGCGAGAGCTCAGTGAGTGTTTGAAGAGAAGCAGCAGAGAGAAGTGAGCGACTGTGCGGCTCTGGGGGTGAAGTGGCTTTAGCGGGAGCGAATGCAGCAGAGCTGCTGGCGGCTGGGGTGGTGGAGGTGGAGGTGGAGGTGGAGGAGGAGGAGGAAAAGAAGGTGATAAAAGTAGCATCTGCTGTTCTACTATATCGAGCAGGAATCATCTCGTGGGCGGTTATTACCTCCACAAACACTTAATGGAGTTTACAAACCCGGCTGCTCCGGGGATGACAGATGTGCGGTGCCCGGAGGTCCCACCCGCTGCCTAATTCGCTTACCCAAAACCTGTAACAGGAATATTTATCAGCCACATGGCTCTCGGCTCCATCGTGTGCGAACAGGAAAAGCCCACACTTACGCTGACGCACGCCGTCCTTTACCACCGTCTGGATCTGCATGTTTTTGCTACTCACTACTTGCCTTTTGCCCTCGTTTTAGTGTCTGTTAACTTTTTCCCTCGTTGCCACCTGTGCTGATTCTGACATAGAGCTGCAGCCGGCCCTGTAGACTTTACAGCACAGGCTCCTACATCTTCTATAACACAGGCTAAAGTAATGGTTAATAGCATGTCTCAAGTAATGGTTAATAGCTATAAGGGCACAGGCCCTTAAAGCACAGACTTCAATAGCAAAGACCTTTTATAGTGCAAGTCTTTATAACACAGGCCTTTCATGCTCAGCATCCCCAAAGGACAGTCCTCTTACAGCACACTACCCATAAAGCAAAGGCCTTTTCAACACAGGTTCCTGTAGCAAAGGTCTTTAGAGCGCAGGTCTTTATAGGACAGGCTTTTAAGGCTCAGGCTCTATGAGGAGACTGTGCGATAAAGCACAGGCTCTTATACAACAGAAGCTTGTAGTGAAGACTCTATAAATGCAGGCCTTTAAGACACAGGCTCCTATAGCACAGGCCTGTGTAGCACAAGGCCCTAAAGTACAGGCCTATGTACCACAGGCTCCTGTAGCACTTGCCTGTGTAGCACAGGCTACTGTAGCACATTTTCTGTTGCCCAGGCCTTTATAGCACAAGTCTTTGTAGCTGAGGCTTTCAAAGCATGGGCCCTCATAGCACAGGCTCCTGTAGCACAGATCTATGTAGCACAGGGCCCTAACACACAGGCCTATGTAGCACAGGGCCCTAACACACAGGCCTATGTAGCACAGGGCCCTAACACACAGGCCTGTGTAGCACAGGGCCCTAACACACAGGCCTGTGTAGCACAGGGCCCTAACACACAGGCCTGTGTAGCACAGGGCCCTAACACACAGGCCTGTGTAGCACAGGTTCCAATAGCACAAGGTTTTATAGCACAGCCATCTATGCATTGGCCCGTAAAGAAGAGGCCATTATAGCACATGATCCTGTTTCATAGGCTTCTGTAGAACTGAACTATATAGTACAGGTTCCTATAGCACAGGCCATTTGTAACCGGCTCTATTTTCACAAAAAAAAAGAAAGCTTAATATAGCACAGATTCCTTTAGCACAGAATGCTGTAGAACAGGCTCCTATATTATACTTGTATAGAGTAGGCTTTTAAAGCACAGGACCTTATAGCACAGGCTTCTCTTAGCACAGGTTCAGAACAGACTCCTATAGCACAAGCATTCACACTCTTTAAAAAGATGGTTCTTTAGTAAAGAAAATGGTTGTATGTAGAACCCATGAATACCCAAAGAACCATTAGCATGAAAAAAGGGTTCTTTGCATGGTGGCAAGGCTTTTCAGCTTGATAAATAGATGGTTCTATATAGCACTAAAAAGGGTTCTTCTGTTGTTGCCATCCTTTTTGGTGCTGTATAGAACCATATACAACAAATCCTGTATCGGTCTGAATAGCCCTTTCGCCATGCCAAGGGTTCTTTTGAATGTTCATGGTTCTATATAGAACCATTGTCTCTACCAAAGAACCTTTAAAGAACCATCTATTTAAGAGTGTATATGGTAGTTTTTTTTAGCACATGTCTTCACAGCACAGGCTGCTGTGGAGCGGATGCTTCTGCACAAACAACAAAGGTGCTGATTTCCACTTTCACTAAAGGAAACAAACGCCTCTCCTTACGAGTCCAGAATGCAGCGCTACGTCCTGAGCGTTCAAGCATAGCGCTCATCAATTACTCCACGTGTATCTGTGTGGGGGGAGGGGTGTGTGTGTGGGGGTGGGGTGTGTGTGTGGGGGGAGGGGTGTGTGTGTGTGTGGGGGGAGGTGTGTGTGTGTGTGGGGGGAGGTGTGTGTGTAGGGGGAGGGGTGTGGGTGTGTGTAGGGGGAGGGGTGTGTGTGTGTGTGTGTGTGTGTGTGTGTGTGTGTGTGTGTGTGTGTGTGTGTGTGTGTGTGTGTGTGGGGAGTTGTCTTCTATAATTGTCTCTTTTTTTGCTGCGCGTCCGTGGGGAGCTTGGCAGAGTGAGCTTGTTTGAATAGACGCTGTAGTTCAGCGCAGACAGAAACAGAAACAGGTGCCACACTTGCTGCTGTTGCCAAGGAAGAAGTGTTTGCAAGTCGAGGCTTTTCACTTACACCTGTGTGTGTGTGTGCGCGCGTTTGTGTAGGTGTGTATGTGTGCGCATGTGTGTGTGTCTTACTTTTGTATTAATTCATTTAGCAGATGCTCTCATGCGTTTTATATATTTATATATATATATATATATATATATATATATATATATATATATATATATATATATACGTACACACACACACACACACACACACACACACACACACACACACACATTATATATATATATATATAAGCCTGTTGACTTGACTTGGTGGATATATAATATATATATATATATATATATATATATATATATATATATATATCCACCAAGTCAAGTCAACAGGCTTTTATTGTCATTCCCTCATTCTATGTACAAGCACTCAGTGGAGTGAAATTACGTTCCTACAGGAACAACACGGTGAAACAAGGAACAGAATAAGCAGTACAAAGTGCGAATGTGCAGACGTCAAAAAAGTTAGACCAGAAACCATAAATGCGATGAATAAAACCGACATTAGACACCGTAAACAGACAGACTGCAGCACCGACACAGCACTCCGCTCTGAGCGTGAGGCAGGGACGTGGAATAAGGTGCAGAGATTATTTAACCTGCTGTGATCTGTGGGTCACGCAGTCAGATAACAAACAAACGCTGCAGTTACTGAGGGAGGAAGCACACGGCACTGGATTAAACAGTGTAAACACTGTATAAGCAGCAAGTTCCAGAGAGTGCAAGAGAGCATCAGAACAGGGGTGTGTGAGCGTATAATGTGAGTATGAGGGGCGATGTTCAGATCAGTCCTTGTGAGTTTGACTACTTGAGGATCAAAGCTGCTGCAGAGTCTGGCAGTGGTGGCACGGATGCTCCGGTACCTTCTGCCAGACAGCAGCAGCGAGTAAAGTCCGTGTGAGGGATGGACGGGGTCGTCCACGATGCTGGTGGCTCTATATTCAGAGACAGGTTGTTGGCTCCACACCAGTCCGTTAGCCACTGCACCTCCTCTCTGTACGCTGACTCGTCGTTCTTGCTGATCAGACCCACCACAGTCGTGTCATCAGCAAACTCGATGATGTGGTTTGAGCTGTACTGTGCAGTCATGAGTCAGTAGAGTGAACAGCAGTGGACTGAGCACACAGCCCTGAGGGACACCGGTGCTTAGTGTGGTGGTGCTGGAGATGGTATTTCCTATCCTGACTAGCTGAGGTCTCTCAGATAGGAAATCCAGGATCCAGTTACAGAGGGAAGTGTTCAGGCCCAGCAGGCTCAGTTTTCCAATCAGCTGCTGAGGAATGATGGTGTTGAACACTGAACTGAAGTCTATGAACAGCATTCTGACGTAG
>NC_051216.1:3427273-3469773 GCF_015220715.1 Pygocentrus nattereri | reverse complement strand
GCACATCTCGACCGACTCACTACATTTCAGCGAAAGAGAGGAAATGCTTTTGTTTTGGGCCAAACTGCCGCTTTAAACATCCAGGACGTATATATGAATGTGCAGCAGCAGGAGGCCTCAGCATCGGTTGGGAGCGCTGCCGGTGGTCGGGGTGTAATCGTGATGACGATGCCCCTTAACCACAATAAACCTGCCATAGGATAATAGCATACATGTTTCAGACTAATGGAAAATCCGCTGTCGTAAATTCACCTGCGAGGCCAGATGGAGAACATGTTCTGATATATTTATTTATTTGCGCTGAATGTTTCCTAAGGCTGCGGATCAGGAAGGATTTCGGCAGAAACATGAAGGCAGTGAATGAAACCTGAATGAAGCAGAAGGTGCATTTACTGCAGTGCGGTTTAGATCAAACGCTGGGATTTAATCACTAAGAACATCCCTGAAAGCTGCGGTCTTGGGACAAGATCATGAATTGCCTTGTATTCATCTGAGGAAAAACATGTTTTGCTGGATGGATTCAGGGGCGAATCATGACTGGTTGGGCTAGGTTTTCATTCCAGGCCATAAATGTCACAATTCAAGCACAAATGAAGGAAATGCATCCAAAATACTGGTCATTTCTGCTAGCACCTCTATGGGATTCTAGTAGTCTATTGGTGTTAAGCTAACACTTTTACACGTTGAAATTTTTGGGCATTTTGGATAAAACGGACATTTGAACCTTGTAAAAGTCATTCCACATGTTTTAGCTGAAGTTTCTACCGTTATCGTTGTCATATATCCGAGCTTGTGTGTTTCAGTGCTACAGTGACCCTTTCAGTGGCTTTCATGCAAAGAAATGTTTGCCAATCCGATTGAATACAATCGGATTACAGATTCAGCCTGAGCTGTTTATATGGACACTATTGAACAGTCTGAAGGAAAATCTTTATCATGCTCACTACAAGTAATCTGATGCAAAATGACACGCATGCATGGAGTAGCGCTAAAACATCACCATGATAGGGAGCATCCTGTGAGTCCAGTCAGAGTGAGATGAGCAGCAGTGAGCAGTGATTGTGTTTTTAACTGCTTTAAAATGACGTCAGACTCAGGAAAACGTCCTTCACACGTCCTTATTAAAGAAGGCCGAGAGGAAGACGTCGTGTTCTGAGACGCATAAGCTGGACGTCCGTCCCACCGCCGTCTTTTAAAGATCAGAGCATGAACTTCGTCTCCTCTGCAGACCAGTTTCTGCTCCGCCGTGTTGAACGGTATAAACTCTCACTGTGACGCGACGCTCATGCAGAACGCACTGAAACTTTCCGATAGGGAATGTAATCGGATACAGGCGTTTACACGGATATTATTCTTCTATTTAATGGATTATTTACAGGATTACCCACCTCGATCAATCAGATAGAAACTGTATTCCGAATGGCCTCAATCGGATTAGACCGTTCCTACTGAAGTGCATACATGGACGTATTCTATTCCGATTGAGCTATTAGTCGGGTTATTAACGGATTATTAGGGTGCATGTAAATGTGGCCAGTGAAGAGTCCTGCACAGAGCTGCCGCCGCAAGTAAACCAGAACCTGACTGCCTCGTATTCACAGTCAGTGATGTATCTCGAACTTCCAGAAGGTCTAGGTCAGGGTCGGAACCCAAATGTTAAGAAGAGCCATCCTCTTGTCCTCGCTGTCCTTTCCAAAAAAAATCAAACCACCTTGGGAGCCTCAACACTTTATGTCCACTTGACGAGCTCGGCTGTAAATCTGTCATGAAAACACAGACTCTGCTTTAAGCTTTAGCTCAGCTTTGGCTGCTTTTCCTGCATCTCCGATAGGAAACTTTTCCACAAAACTTGAATAGTTTCTTGTAAAATGTCTTTCAGCTGTTGAAATATGTATTTATTTATTTATTTATTTATTTATTTATTTATTTATTTTATGAGGCTGAAGTCAGCTTCACATTTGCTGAAAAAAAAAAAAAGTATTACTGAAAAAAATGACTTACATGCCCCAAAAACACTCTTTGGCTCAGATCTCTGTAAAACGCTGATGAATCACTCTGAATTTTGGTGGGAGGCCGCAGCTAGGAAATGTGGTGATGTGGCCAGAAGCTCACACTGCTTGACCTTCCTTAACAACGTTAAAAGCCAGTGCTAAATTGTGCCCCACGTTAGGTTTTTCCTCATGCGCTCTCAGAAAAAAGGTACTAGACTGTCTCTGGGTCAGTCCCCCTCTCGTCTCTGGGGTGGGACCCTCAAGGCTCCATCTCAGTGCCTTTAGTCAGGGAACATAACTGAACCATAATCCACTGAAATGATCTGTTCTAAGCTGGACTGACTCCACACACCCCGCCTCGCCTCGCCTCCAGGCTTTTACTCTACTGCTCTGTTTTAAAACATTCGGTTATGAAAAGGAACAAATACCAACTTTTCACCTGGAGGAACTGATTTAAACTCCACAATCAGACCTTAAACCTGCTGTAGAACCTCTGAGGGAACATCTACACTGTTTGGACCTTGATGAATGAGAAACGTTCCTGAACAGAACCTTAATCTCTAACCGTGTGGAGGAAAATGTCCTGGATAATATTCCAATGAAATGTAATAAGAATATCACTACACTATTTGCGAAGTATAAATACAAGCACAGTGATTCTTTAAAACAAGGTCTTTTCTCATTTCACAGAAATGAGGTCTTCTCAGAAGTGCTGGGAGGCCCTGAGGGCTCCTCACCGCATAAATTTATAGACCTGTTACTGTTTATATCACTTCAATAGTGCTACTTAGACACACCTGCCAAAAGCAGGCTTTACAATACAGTGTATTTACTGGGTTTCTCGTCTTCGAGCCACATTATTCAACTTCTATTGCTTGTGTTTGTCTGAGCGATAAGAGCAGGCCTTGTAGGCTTTAAGTGTGACACATCAGTTGCCGGAGAAGGCTGTGTGTGATCGGTCTGCACTGAAAGCGTCATTTTTCTCCACAAATGTCACACGGCTGCCGTGTAATTCACACAAACATACTCATACGCAAATGCCTCGTCCAGCGCCGCAAGCTGACAGGGCGATTCATCCACGTCGTCTTCACACGTTATTGTTCATCGCTCCGCTAACTGAAGTAACTCTGTTTGTTTGTACGACTTCCAGAGAAACTTCAGCGTCCCAGTTCAGTCAAACAGCATCTCTCAGCGCAGGGCGCGCTCAGAAATCAGAGTACAGAGTGATGTGTAGCCATCCTCCAGCCAGGATTAGGCCTCAGCGCCGCACCCTGACGGCTTCACGGCTGTTTTTATCACGGTTAACGTTTTTACTGTGAGACAGAAGAGCTGAGCAGGTGAACACACCATGTAGGGCTCCTACATGGCCGGACGAGAGGAAGCAGCTGTGGGTGAAAGCTATTGATTTTTACATGTTTCTTTGACAGCTGACCATTTAAAACGTGTTTCAATGATAAACACAAACAGAACATTTCGTAGAACTTTAAAAGGTTCCTCACACTCACACATCTCCACAAACGGACACGATAACGATACTAAATACACACAAAGCAGTGGAGTGTCTGAAAACACTGTTCAAGTGAAAAGGAGTTAGCACATCATGCACTGAGAGCGCACTTAATGCGTTCTTCTGCGCGTTTTAGTCCGAAATTTAAAAAAAGGGTGCCATCATTTTTGCACAGGCAACATTTTGAGTTTTATTTTTCCTCCACAATATGTTGAATTCAGCCAATAAACAGTAGCCGTGTATTAAAATGTGCAGTAGTGTGTCTCTGTAGAGGATGAGTCACTTATTTAATCAATAATTCAACACAGTCATGGACTTTGACCGGGGTGCCTAAACTTTTGCACACTGGAGCTCCTTCATGACGAACAGAAGCGCTGAAGGGAGTTTTGTTCTTAACTGAACAGTAACAGCGAAAAGAGGTCCAGAAGTGCTGTTAAGGGCTCTTTGCGAGATTCTACAGAAGGACCCTTTTGGTTCCCTGAAGAACCTTTCAGCGGAGGGTTCTTTACAGGGCAATTTTGTATAAGAGCTGTGGGGCAAGTGGAGAAAGTTGGGATGGGATTTCCACATGATGTGAAAGTTCCAGAAAGAATCATTTAAATTTGTTTACAACAGGTACACGTCATTGGCCTCACCGTGTACCATCTGCTTTCACACCAATTTCAGTCATATATATACACACACACACACACACACACACACACACACACACACACACACACACACCGGTCAGGCACCACATTCTGACCACCTCCTTGTTTCTACACTCACTGTCCACTTTATCAGCTCCGCTGACCGTATAGTTTCACTCTGTAGTTCTACAGTTACAGACTGTAGTCCATCTGTTTCTCTGATACTCTGTTACCCTGTTCTTCAGTGGTCAGGACCCCCATGGACCCTCACAGAGCAGGTACTGTTTGGGTGGTGGGTCATTCTCAGCACTGCAGTAACACTGACGTGGTGGTGGTGTGTTAGTGTGTGTTGTGCTGGTCTGAGTGGATCAGTCACAGCAGTGCTGCTGGAGTTTTTAAACACCTCAGTGTCGCTGCTGGACTGAGAATCGTCCACCAACCAAAAATATCCAGCCAGCAGCGTCCTGTGGGCAGCATCCTGTGACCACTGATGAAGGACTAGAGGATGACCAGCACAAACTGTGCAGCAGCAGATGAGCTGTCGTCTCTGACTTTACATCTACAAGGTGGACCAACAAGGTAGGAGCGTCTAATAGAGTGGACAGTGAGTGGACAAAAAATGTACATAATTTCAGTCTAATAACAGCCAGTTCTCCCCGGGGTTAGAATACGCTCGAACACAGTCAAGCGAGTGAGCAGTGCACCGGCTGGAACTACATGCTACAGCGCGTTTGGCAGGAGCTGGACGACCGATTGGACATGTGTCCAGTCGCAGGCGCTGCGCATATTGAACATTTGTGAAGCTGTGAAATTGGTTATAAAATCTACGTCCCTCTGAATTTCGTTTGAAAAAGGTTCTATATAACCCCAAAAATGGTTCCACTATACAAGCCAAAGAACCCTTTTTGGTACTATATCAAAGCATTCGTGGTTCTTTTACAGTCCTCTAAAGCTGCGTTCACATGTTTGCACTGAAAAAACCTCATCACTACGCAGCTGATGGTGGGAGTCATGCAAACGTTGCCATGGGGATAGTGGGCCCAGCCAACGTAGATGGTTACCAGAGGAGATCATCAGCAGTGTAGCTTGCCTATTTTAAGGTGGGGAAGGCTGGAGGACACGCTTTGCACTCTAACCTTTTATTGCCACTGGGATCGTCTGGAATTCAAAAATGAGACGTTTGGCTCACACGGTTCCCCAGAACGTGAGCTACTAAAGGTGAATTCTCCATTGCGGCTTCATTGAAAACAATGGAATATCTGGTTTTCCATCATCTGTCCGGCTCCATGTACACAGCATTATTTCCATGTACTGGCCAAGTAGGTGTGAGGTACACACTTCAAAGTACTAGATAATCGTTTTGGGTAAAATGATGAGTACAGTCTAAATAAATTAACAGGTTCTATGTATTAAACTAAAGAACATCATGAAATATCTCAGTTATTTGGAGAAACTCCTCCATGTACTGGGTCAGTTACGTGGAGTAAAATGATACACAAAATACAAAGATTTGGGAAGAACGCAGTAGAACCACAGTAAGAATCCCTGCGGTCTTTTCCAACCTGGATTCAGTTTAGTTTATAGATGATAAACAGATACAGACTCTAGACGACTCTTTTCTTTATTCATGCCCAAATAATTACGCAGCGCTGTGAAGTCTGTACTGCATACTTACCCAGTTCGTATCTAGAACCTTTATGGCTTTTCAGTT
Source organism: Pygocentrus nattereri (assembly GCF_015220715.1). Classification (NCBI taxonomy): domain Eukaryota; kingdom Metazoa; phylum Chordata; class Actinopteri; order Characiformes; family Serrasalmidae; genus Pygocentrus; species Pygocentrus nattereri. Next base: position 3,463,932 of record NC_051216.1, on the reverse strand, counting down.
TAACTGGAACTCTTATAATAATTACCTAGTTCTTTGGAGTTACCTGGATTAATACCTAGAACCTATGAGACTGTAAAAGAAAGTGTTACTGCTTTTTAATCTGAGTTTCATACCCAGAACCTCACTTAGTGCTCAGAACCTGCCAAGCCCTCTAATCGGGCTCCTCGATGAGCTCCTGAGCCCCGAGTGGAGGAGCTGCTGTGGGCAGCCTGCAGCTACAGCACGCAGTCAGACGTGTCCACTTTTAAGATCCGGCTGTGTCCACGGCCCATTAAGCGCACAGTGTCCAGCAGGGCCAAGCTGAGCAGGTCAAGTGCCGTTCTGGGTCGTTCTGGACTGGGTCAGGATTTCTCAGCTTATTTAACGGTTCCTCCAGGCTCTGCTCAGAGACGGTGAAATTAGACTTTCAGTCCAGCAACAAAGGTCTCATTTCTCAGGCTTCAGTGTTTGGGAACTCCTGATTTTCTGAATGTCCAAAATAAGTGAGCATGTTTTTACTGGCTTGTAGAAACTGACCACATTACAGCCAACTCAGTATCAAACCACAGGCAGGCAATGTGTGAGTGGCACTAGCAGAATGCCATTCTGGGGTGGGCATTTGAGTGCGTTAGGTGGGCACCTTCCTTTAAGTAGTCATGAGCTGCCAGTTCATTACCAGCTATTGTCGAATATGCCTTAATTATAGCATTACAAGGGCGTTATAATGTCCCTCTGTACTAAATTATCAAAAGCTAGGACTGGCCTTAATCAGTTCAATTTGACAGATTTTAGTTGCTTGAAACTTGCATGAAACTAAATTACACTTGAGTTGCCTGATGTAAAGCACCTCGCAACTCACTTGCAACTTGGCCGCAACAACTGAAACTTTTTCACACTTTTTTTTGGTAATGATTTCACTGTGTCCCCCCATCGCCCCTTTCTTTGAATGACTGAAGAACTTCAGTGAAAGATATTAAATTAGCAAACAATGTTTAAAGAATTTATTCATTCATCATCTAAACCAGTCATCCTCCTGGGCTGCGGGAGCTGAACCCAGCGCTCATTGGTCGGAAGGCAGGAAACACCCTGGACAGGTCACCAGTCCATCAGAGGGCAGGCGTACTGAGAGGTGTTTTGGCTGTACGGTACTGGGAGTGCTTTTGCTGGTTGAATTTTCCTTAGATAGACGGGTGTGTTTACCGGCTGTCCACCTCCTGAAGGGCTTTGACTGATCGACTTGTCTCCGTTTTAAATGCGTCTTGGCTGCGTTTACACTCGTTTACACTCGTTTACACTGCGTTTTTTTTTACCCAATTTTCTCCCCAATTTAGTCGTTTCCAATTCCACCCACTAGTTAGGACTCCCCAATCACACGATACGACCAATGCTAGGAGGATGAAGGCAGCTCAGGCTTCCTCCGAGGCCTGTGAAACCAGCCACCGCTTCTTTTCGAACAGCCGCTCACACAACGTCACGGGACAGCCGACCGCCAGCTCTGCCACGTCAGCTAACAGACGCCTGTGCTGACCAGCATCACACTGAGTGATGGTGGGGGGGAGAAGGGGAGCCATCCTACCCACCCAGAGAGAGCGAGGCCAATTGTGCTCTCTCGGACTCCCGTCTACGGATCAGCGGAACCGGACTCGTGATCTCCTGACGACGCGGCCGACGGTTAGATGGTTGCGCCACTCGGGAGCCGTACACTCACATTTTTATGTGGCCTCCATATATCCAGATATAATCCTTATACTCGAGATGCAGGTGGACCAGGTGAAAACCAGGCCCTACTTGCTTCATCACCTGTCTGTAAAGCACTTTGAGGGGCCACCAGTATGAGGAGTGCTCTACGAACAAACCTGTTGATCTTATTGTTATTATGATTATTAATTGTAACTTTATGTTACAATAGAAACTGGAATATTTTGGCTGTAAAAATCTAAAACAAAGGAACAAGCTGTGGTAAATGAACCAATTCTAATAATTATGAAATGTAAACGTTGCTGTTTTTAATGGTAGTAGGTTGAGGGCGAGTGCTAGAAACCCTACCGTGCCTGTAAAGTGTTCCCTTGACCTCTCACTGTCCGCTCGGTCCACTGGTGATGAAGAGTGGTCATTGGAGCAGACTGGAGCAGCTGTAACAGCTCAGGTCTTATAAAAGGCACTGAGACTGTGTTTAAGGTGTGACACTGAGATGATACAGGGGGGTTGATGTGTGACAGCGTCTGGAGGCTGAATCTCCTGTTCTCCTAATTAAAGCGTGTTCTTCTCTGCTCTGTAATCAGCCCCTTTAATCTATGCGTGAATCGGCCTGACAGACTCTGGCAGTGGCGCAGCTTCAAGGCCGCTGATTTATCAAACGCACCGCGAGTGGCATTTCCGCAATTTCCCCCGGGGCCATCCTTCAGGGGATTTGTCGGCTCCAATCTGGCGCCCCCGCTCCTGACCTGGCCCACTGTTCTCCAATCCTTCACGCCATCACGGTCAATCCTGCCCACTTAACCTGAGGAAGCTTCTGGACTCGTACGCCCCTCCACACTGAGCCCGTCTCTAACCCAGCGATTAGCTGTAGACGCTCGGGAGCAGGCGCTACTGACGCTGATGCTGCACTTTCACCGAGGCCGTTTCTGCAGTTCGGTCAGATCCCACCATCAGTTCTTCTGGCAAACAAGCATCACCAAAGGGGTCAAATCAGATGCCTCTACGTTTTAAAACCCTAGAGTTATCACGGTTGTTTTGCAATACATTCAGGTTACATTTCAGAATTATTTCAAGTTAAAAATGATTTAAAAATAAAAAAAGTTTTAATTATTTAAAAAATATGTTGAAATCACTTCTGATCTTGATTTGTTATGATTTTTATTCATGTTTCTGGTTGTATGAAGCAGGATTCATCATATTGCTTAAAAGACTAGATTTTTATTTTCCTGTAATCTTTAAAATTTAAAATGTAAATTTCAAATTTTAAATTTCAAAATGTAATTATATTAGAAGGGGAAATTAAGTTGGCTTGGTTGCTATGGTGTTGAAAGGTTTCCCAAATGGTTGCTAAAGTTTTGCTAGGCATCTGCTATGTCATCCCAGGTGGTTGTTAAGGTGTTTCTAGGCATCTGCTATGTCATCCCAGGTGGTTGTTAAGGTGTTTCTAGGCATCTGCTATGTCATCCCAGGTGGTTGTTAAGGTGTTTCTAGGCATCTGCTATGTCATCCCAGGTGGTTGTTAAGGTGTTTCTAGGCATCTGCTATGTCATCCCAGGTGGTTGTTAAGGTGTTTCTAGGCATCTGCCATGTCATCCCAGGTGGTTGTTAAGGTGTTTCTAGGCATCTGCTATGTCATCCCAGGTGGTTGTTAAGGTGTTTCTAGGCATCTGCTATGTCATCCCAGGTGGTTGTTAAGGTGTTTCTAGGCATCTGCTATGTCATCCCAGGTGGTTGTTAAGGTGTTTCTAGGCATCTGCTATGTCATCCCAGGTGGTTGTTAAGGTGTTTCTAGGCATCTGCTATGTCATCCCAGGTGGTTGTTAAGGTGTTTCTAGGCATCTGCTATGTCATCCCAGGTGGTTGTTAAGGTGTTTCCAGGCATCTGCTATGTCATCCCAGGTGGTTGCTAAGGTGTTTCTAGGCATCTTCTATGTCATCCCAGGTGGTTGTTAAGGTGTTTCTAGGCATCTGCTATGTCATCCCAGGTGGTTGTTAAGGTGTTTCTAGGCATCTGCTATGTCATCCCAGGTGGTTGTTAAGGTGTTTCTAGGCATCTGCTATGTCATCCCAGGTGGTTGCTAAGGTGTTTCTAGGCATCTGCTATGTCATCCCAGGTGGTTGTTAAGGTGTTTCTAGGCATCTGCTATGTCATCCCAGGTGGTTGCTAAGGTGTTTCTAGGCATCTGCTATGTCATCCCAGGTGGTTGTTAAGGTGTTTCTAGGCATCTGCTATGTCATCCCAGGTGGTTGCTAAGGTGTTTCTAGGCATCTGCTATGTCATCCCAGGTGGTTGCTAAGGTGTTTCTAGGCATCTGCTATGTCATCCCAGGTGGTTGCTAAGGTGTTTCTAGGCATCTGCTATGTCATCCCAGGTGGTTGTTAAGGTGTTTCTAGGCATCTGCTATGTCATCCCAGGTGGTTGCTAAGGTGTTTCTAGGCATCTGCTATGTCATCCCAGGTGGTTGCTAAGGGGTTTCTAGGCATCTGCTATGTCATCCCAGGTGGTTGCTAAGGTGTTTCTAGGCATCTGCTATGTCATCCCAGGTGGTTGCTAAGGTGTTTCTAGGCATTTGCTATGTCATCCCAGGTGGTTGCTAAGGTGTTTCTAGGCATCTGCTATGTCATCCCAGGTGGTTGCTAAGGTAACACTAGGCATTTGCTATGTTGCCCCAGGTGGTTGCTATAGTGTTGCTAACCATTTGCTGTGTAATCCTAGATTGTTGCTAAGATTTTGTCAGGCTGTTTCTATGAAATCCCAGGTGGTTGCTAAGGAGTTTGCTCCAGGCATTTGCTGTGTTATCCCAGATGGTTGTTGCTAGGCTATTCCCAATGTCCTCCAGCTAGTTGCCAAAGTGTTGCTAAGGCATTTCTCTGATATCTAGGCCTCTTTTGTCATTATTTTCCTAAATCCATACATGCGATCGGTCGTACGCTATACCTGTATCGGCTCTATAGTCTGCACTTTTGACTTCTTTCTGTTTGTTTTGATATTTAAAAATGACCATACCGGAGAAATCAAGGATCATCCGCAGGTTACGGGAAGGACAAGGAAGCGATACGTTCACGAGTTGTGATAAAATGTGAGTTGAAAACATACATTTTTTTAATGATTTATTGATTTTTTTTTTCAGGACAGGTCACAATGTAAAGCCTTTTTGCCATGAAAAGCCGTTCTGGTGGAAAAATGGTTTGGAAATCCTTTGATTTCTTGCCGTTTGCTCAGAAGGTTGACAGAAGTGTAGCCACAGAAATAGAAGTAGTCCTGCACAGCTTCCAGAGTTTAAATAACACGTATTATTCCAAATAAAAATGAACTAAAAATCACAGATATGCATTCCTGTCTTAGTTCCCAGAGATCATCAGGCCTTCTCTGAAGCTCTAGAAAGCCCTGAGGGTTCTCCGCTCTCTGTCAAGGACCCTCTACTGCCTCCTCTCTACTCTTTCTACCACAGTACACAGTGGTACGGTGTTAGAAACCACATAGTCAAGTCTATTTGAGAACACTTGGCTGATCAGCTACAGCTGTGCTTGGGGAATCTAGGTAAATCTGAGCTCCCTCTAAAAGAGCAGAGGCTCCGACGCCAGGAGCAGGGACGGCAGAGCCGCCGGGGAGCTCCTGCCATGGACTTACAGTCAACTGAAAGTGAGTACGTGACTCTGACTCAGAGAGAAACCCATTCCTCCCGCCTGTTACAGTATCAGGGTGCAGTGAATCTGCTCCCAATTGAGGAGAAGTAATGTCTCAGCAGCACAGCTGAACTATAGTTATGTTAAATGATTCATGACAAATGTGCAGCGTGCTGCTTAAGATGTTCCTGAGGTTTAAAAATAGACTTTGCAGTAGAGAGAGAGAGAGAGAGAGAGAGAGAGAGAGAGAGAGAGAGAGAGAGAGAGAGTGAGACCTTCATCAAGGCGTTCGAGCCTTCCTCAAGCTTAGCGGCATGAATTAAAGAGGAGTTTCGAGTCCGGCATGGAGGCTCCTTCAGAACGCTGGCGTGCGTGTTGATTTGGGGCAGTGTGGAGTGAACGGGAAGAAGAAAGCTTGGTCTAATGAGGAGCACGCTGCATGTCGCAGCCAGAAAGAGGGAAAACACGGCTTATTAAGGAGCTGCTGTGATTTTTTCCCCGTTTTTTTAAAGCTGTGCTGCATGCTAGTTCCTGAGAAAAAACCAGAGAGATCAAACTGGCTCTTTGTGAGTCAAAGGGGGGCCTGAGAGAGACGCGAGGAGCTGATCGGCGCCGCCAAACTCTACAGCAGACAAATGCATCCGAGCTCCCAGACTGCTCTGCTCGTATCTGGGTGGAGATACTAAAGAGAATCGGGGATGATTAAACGCTGGGGATTTACACGCGTCCCCTCCGGGCGCAGGGAGTTTAATGCCTCGTAATACGAGCTTACAGCAGCTGTCGTCCCGTCCCGTCCCGTCCCGCGGCGCGACTGGAAGTGGGACACTTATCACGGGAAACTTTGCAGAAAAGAATTGAGTGCTGTCAAACTCTGAGATGCCATCACACGGATGACGGGAAGGAAAGTGGGGCTGATATTTAATCAAATCTCTCTGGGAGTGAAAACATCTTACACGATCTTAAAACGGGCAAGGAGTTCCAGAAATGAACACCTTCCACCACACACCACCGGTCTGCAGCACGCCATCATTCTCCACCCAACGCCATCATTCTCCACCCAACGCCATCATTCTCCACCCAACGCCCATCATTCTCCACCCAACGCCAACATTCTCCACCCAACGCCATCATTCTCCACCCAACGCCATCATTCTCCACCCAACGCCAACATTCTCCACCCAACACCCATCATTCTCCACCCAACACCCATCATTCTCCACCCAACGGCATCATTCTCCACCCAACGGCATCATTCTCCACCCAACGCCATCATTCTCCACCCAACGCCATCATTCTCCACCCAACACCCATCATTCTCCACCCAACGGCATCATTCTCCACCCAACGCCATCATTCTCCACCCAACGCCATCATTCTCCACCCAACGCCATCATTCTCCACCCAACGCCAACATTCTCCACCCAACACCCATCATTCTCCACCCAACGCCAACATTCTCCACCCAACGCCATCATTCTCCACCCAACGCCATCATTCTCCACCAAACGCCATCATTCTCCACCAAACGCCATCATTCTCCACCAAACGCCATCATTCTCCACCTAACGCCATTATTCATCATCAAATGCCATCATTCTCCAGCTACCACTATTATTTGTCATTAAACGCCATCATTCTCCACCTAACACCATTATTTGTCATCAAACATCATTGTTCTCCAGTGAACACCATCATCATTGTCCACCAAACACCATTATTCATTATCAAACACCATCATTCTCCACCTAACACCATAATTCTCCATCTAACACCAATATTCATCATCAAACACCATCATTCTCCACCTAACACCATTATTCGTCATCCAACGCCATCATTCTCCTTCTAACACCATCATTCTCCACCTAACACCATTATTTGTCATCAAAAATCATTGTTCTCCAGTGAACACCATCATCATTCTGCACTGAACACCGTCATCTTCATCAAGACCTGCTGTTCTCCAGCACACCCACATTCTGCATCCAACTCCGTCATCATCAACTTTCAGAAACCATCGTTCTCTTTGTTGAACTGTGATCCCTGTTATTTCCAGTATGCCACACCACTTACAAGAGACCCGAGTGATTAGAAGAAGTCTATTACAATTTCCTTTACTTAGCATGGAAAACTGGGAGTCGTGGCTTTATTGGTAATAATGTATCTTCAGCCACGCCGTGTGGGAGAGAGTCGCATCTTCTTCTAACACATGCAGGCTAATTTACCTTACTGGCGAAACCCTGATCCCCCAGGAAATAAAAAATGACAAACTTTCTTAAAAACTTGCAAGAAGTCGCTGAGGCTTCTTAGATCCCAGCCATGAGAAAAATCAGAGAAACACGTCAATCACACCTATTTCTGTGGTTTTAACCTGGTTTTGTTACGTTTTACTAACTTCTGCACTCGGCTCATCTGGAATCAACGGGTGCAAGGAAAAACCACGGACAAGAAAAAGAAAAACAGGAACTCCTTTTCTCCTCTTAATGCCGCATTATTTATTTATTTATTTATTTATTTATTTATTTATTAAAATGGAAAAGTACATTAGGATTAGGCTTGATTATCCACAGCCTTTGGCTGTGCAGCAACATGACAAACCCCATCATTAAACTCTGCAGTTCACAATTGAATTTTAAAAGCAACCATTAGGAGGTTCTCTCATCCAAATCGGGGGACGCTTAGTCTCCTTTTTTCCGCGGGCGTCTTTTCTAATTTCGTGAGCGAGGAACCCACGGTGTTTCCGAGCGGCGTTCAATAATGGCCTTTCCATCAGCGCCGATTCCCCACCCCGATCCCTGCCAACCGTTGTGATTGGTAATAGAGTGCATTCATGCACATCTCATACTGCAGCTTCTGGAAATCAGAATGACTTAGAAAATCACTACAAACCACGGAGCAACTCCTCAAAACAGCTCAGAGCCCCGAGTGTCAGTCCCTTCGCCGTGTTGTCACTCAGCCTGGCGTGGGGCTAAAATCTCTAAATTGCTTTAACTGTAGCGCCGAGACGAGTTCACTCCATTTTATCCTCACTTTGCCCTGATAGAGCAGCCAGACCGAGAGCGATGAGGACGGAGACGCAGGAGACGCATCAGAAGCTCGTGACAGATCACAAACAAGCTCAACAGGAAAACGACGCAACAAGCCTCCTGGAACATCGGTCGGAATAAAAGGTGCTTTTAAGGCGTAAAACATCCAACACGCGCCTCCAAACCCGCTAGCTGGGCTCGTGTGCTGAGCTGGAGAGAGATCGCTGGGAGGTTCCAGACCGTTCTCCACTGTACACTCTGTTCCTGATTGTTCTCCCCCGTCATCCTCATGGTTCTAGAAGATTTTTCCTCCTTTATACTACATTCACACTGTTCCGCACTGTTCTCCCTCCATTCACACTGTTCCACACTGTTCTCCCTCCATTCACACTGTTCCACACTGTTCTCCTTCCATTCACACTGTTCCACACTGTTCTCCTTCCATTCAGACCGTTCCACACTATTCTCCCTCCATTTAGACTGTTCCACACTGTTCCCCCTCCATTCACACTGTTCCACACTGTTCTCCCTCCATTCACACTGTTCCGCATTGTTCTCCTTCCATTCACACTGTTCCACACTGTTCTCCTTCCATTCACACTGTTCCACACTGTTCTCCTTCCATTCAGACCGTTCCACACTGTTCTCCCTCCATTTAGACTGTTCCACACTGTTCCCCCTCCATTCACACTGTTCCACACTGTTCCCCCTCCATTCAGACCGTTCCACACTGTTCCCCCTCCATTCACACTGTTCCACACTGTTCTCCTTCCATTCACACTGTTCCACACTGTTCTCCTTCCATTCAGACCGTTCCACACTGTTCCCATCATCCTCACTGTTCTAGAATGGTCCTCCCCATTCCCAATGTTATAAATGTTCTCCATGTCTTCAGACATTTGTAGAATGTTCCCCACACGTTCATACGGTTCTAGGAGTATTTTCCCATTATCCTACATTCCCGCTGTTCTAGAACTCTCTTTCTCCATATACACTGTCCTACATGGTTTTCCCTTATACATATTTGTAGAATGTTCTCCCTGTTGTTCTATAATATTCTGATCCAGATTGCTTTAGGTGGTTCTAGAATGTCCTCCTCTTATACAAACCTTTTGTCCATTCACACCATTTTTGAATTTTCAGCCCTGTCCATGCAGTTCTAGAATGTTCTCTCCATTTATGCTGTTCTAGAGTATTCTCACCTCATTTTACACTCTCCTACAATCTTCTCTTTCCCTTCATGTTCTACAACGTTCTCTTCATATATAAACCCTTCTAAAAAGTTCTGCCCATTTCCATTGTTCTAGAATGTTCTAGACAAGTGCATCCAATCACTGTCAGTCTTCAGACCGCCCACGTTCTCCACCGTCATCCTTCTCCATCAAACATCTCCAACATGATGTATCAAACCCCATTATTCTCCAAACCACACCAGCCTGTTAAGCTGCGATTCTGGTTCTGCGGTGTGGAGCAGAACTTGCACGAGGCCCAAAACTGATCAGAAGCATCTCGGAGTCATTTAATTGAATTAGCATGTTTATGGGCTATAATGCGTGTTCTGCCTCGTGTTATGGGAGAGGGTCATAGGCAGCTTCCTCGAGTTTATGCAGGCTAAGCTTTGCCTCACTGGAGCTCCACAGATAATATTCATATTAAATCCGCATTCTTCCTTCCAGCTCGCGCTAACGATGAAGGCAGCTTATTGATGAAGGGGTGATTTTACACCGCAGGCCTGAGCACCAATGAAAATGTATCTAGTTCCCCAGTTATCGCCCACCTCCTCACAACTACATGACCTTCTTTTAAAAAGCTCTCTGTGCTGCAGGCTAATAGCCCGAGAGGACAAAGGAAACACTTAAACTGAACAGGGAACCTGCAGTCCACAATAATTTACTGTAGCTGGGAGGAATCGGCTCGGGAATTCACACAAGCAGGAGAACACTAATGCACTGATACACTCATACACGCGTACTAGAGTGGGCCCTCAGTGGGGCCGCGTGACCATCACAGCTAGGCCTTCAGTGCAGACCATTTATGTGAAAATGAGAGGACCTGTTGTGCCACTTTCTGCTTGCACCCCTAAGGGATTTCTAATAGTATGTTAGTGCTAATGTCACGATTGGCTCCTCCCACTCCTCCATGTGTTGTGTTTTGGTCTTGCATGTGTGTCTGTTTACCTGTCCATGTGCTTCTTTGTTCGGTTTCCTCCCAATCTGGCCCGATTTCTTGACTCCGCCCCTGATTTGTTCCACCTGTTTTCCACCTGTGTCCTGTGAACAGTCGTTATCCCTGTTGTATTTCAGCCCTGTGTTTCCCCCCGTGTGTTTGCCGGTCCTTGTATTGGATGTGTTGTTTGATAAGTGCCATTCGGTTTGTTTTGTTTGGTGTTTCTTCCGGCCTCCGTTGTTTGTTTTGATCCTGTTTCATTTTGGCGCCACGTCTGTCCCTCCTGCTATCCGTACTGGCCATCTGAGCCTGAACCGTTCTGACCGTGACCCTGGATTTGCTCTTAATAACAGTCGCTCATCTCAGCCTCCTCGCTCCACGTTACAGCTAAGCTAACCCTGGTGTGCATGCACCTTTTTCGGTTCTAGATTGAAAACGCACATTTGAAGCCTGTAGAAGACAGTCGGTGACATATCTAGAACTTCTTGAGGGCCCAGAGTCTAATTATTGCTGTAATAATTATGGAATACAGGAATATTTGTCCACCTCTAAAAGCTTCTTCACAGAACGTTATTACATGGAAATGGTTATGAATTCACTCACAGAGACACTGCAGTAGCTTAAAAACTATTCCATCATCAACATTCCAGACAAAGCTCATAGAACTCGTGTAGGATCTCTAGCGGTTCTGGATAGTAAATAAAATGTCTGTATTTGTGCTATAGTCACGGTGACCCCTGGTTCCTACCACCACCACTGTATTATAATGTAGTTATGTTTAGGTTTAAGAAAGACACCCCTATTCATCAAAGCCATTTAAAAAGAAGGACAGATTCGATTGCTTTCAATGACGTGAACTACTTTGTGTCTGATTTATGAAACTTTTGTATGAGTGGAGATTTGAGGGCTGAATCAACATCAGTGCGTGAAATCAAGTGCCAACCCACCAGCATCTCATTTACATGAGTCACACCCTAATTCATGCAGATGTTTCAGTAGGGAGCCAATGGCTGTGGTCAAAGGTGCAGCGTGTAGTGTTATAAACTTTGTATCGTTGTGGTTTATCTTGTTTCTAAGAGGGTAGAATAGTGCGATTGTGTAGTTTACTTATTTTCCTAAAACAGCTAATTTAAACACTATTGCAGTGTATGAAATGCTTCTGCACTAGCTGTGATATGTATTGTTTATTTTTGGGCGGAGCCAGTAGAACCTAATGTCTTTAAAAAGAACATGGAATAGTTGCAACATTTGTTTATACCAAGGTGCACATAACTTCATCTATACTTCAACTACATCTATACTTTTGTGCGGGATTGACTTGGACACAAATTATGATTGTTGATAAGCTCGATGAAGCCAAATTACTATTCTTCATTTAATTATTCTACACTTTTTTACGCTTGTACATTGCATTTTTGACCTAGAACCACAAAACCATTCAAGATTGTAGAGCCTATACAAGAATAGCGCCCTTGTGTTTTTGGGATTGTTCACAGGAATGGTTTTCTGCCAGTGTTGATTCAAACACAATCCTAATTTTTCAATAGAAAACGATCACCAAAGCAGTGATCTAGCAAAACTGAAGCAACCACATGGGATACAGTAGCAACAGCCTAGCATCAGCCTAGCAACCATTTGGGGTAACATTACAATGCCTAGCAACAGCCTAGCAACCACCTGGGATAACATTGCAATGGTCTAGCAACAGCCTAGCAATCACTTGGGACAATATTGCAATGGCCTAGCAACAGCCTAGGAACCACCTGGGATATCATAGCAATGGTGTAGCAACAGCATAGCAACCACTTGGCATATCATCACAGTGGCCTAGCAACAGCCTAACAACCACTTGAGACAACATTACAATGGCCTAGCAACAGCCTAGCAACCACTTGGAACAACATTCAATGGCCCAGCAACAGCCTAGCAACCACCTGGGATAACATCACAAAGGCCTAGCAACACCTCAATAACCACCTTGGGTGACACTTTATTTTGAGTGGCCCTTTTTATATGAAATAAACACTCAACAGACTCTCAGTAGCAAATCAATGACAACAACATATCAGTGATGTAGCATCAGTGAATACGTTCAGTAGATTATCAAGAAAATTTGCTCATAATCTGAATTCAGTTGTTTTTCACTTTATTTGTAGTTTGTATCTGTAGATGTTTAACTGAGAGGAACTGAACAGGAACAGGTTTAAAACACACCATCAAGATCCTCAACCAGCTGATAGACACACTGACACCGTCCTGCACCTGGAGATACACTGGATTAGGGTGTGGTTAAGGTTAGGGTTAAGTTTAGGGCCAGGGCATTAGGACTAGGTTTTGGGTTGAGGTTAAGGTTAGGATTAGGATTAAGGCCAAGGTGGTGGTTAGGATAAGGTTTTGGGTTGAGGTTAGCATTAGGGTTAGGATTAGGGCCAGGGTGAGGGTTAGGATTAGGTATTGGGTTGAGGCTAAGATTAGGGTTAGGACTAGGACCAGGATTAGGTTTTGCTCAATGGAAATACCATATAAGGCCTACTTCATGTAACATATTAACAATACATCTCCATCATGTCAGTAATGTATCAACAGAACATTTTCAAGAAATTGACTTCAATGTATTCAGATGCTTCACTACTGCTACTTTACTGATATGTTACTGATGCTCTGTTAAATGTTTATTAATCATTTACAACACACAAAACCACTCAGTGTTACCCACCTTGGATATCATAGCAACACCTTAGTCACCACCTGAGATTTCATATCAGCGGCTTTGTCAATCCTACTTTCTTCACTGACTTTAGCTTTCTAGTCATTTTCTGTTTCATACTTACAGACCAGGGGTCTTTCATTAAAATTCAATAAGGTCCAGTTAGAGAAAAGTTCCTCAAGCGAAGGTCCAGAACATCATAACGTCTAACCTGCATCATGACTCAGCACCATATACTGTTTACTGAAGTAGCCGAGTGGGAATATCAGCATCTTATACAGTCGACAGCTGAACATCAGATCAAATAAACAACATTTACTGAACATCAGATCAAATAAAGTCCAGTTCGGTCAGATTTCACCAACATTTACTGAACATCAGATCAAATAAAGTCCAGTTCGGTCAGATTTCACCAACATTTACTGAACATCAGATCAAATAAAGTCCAGTTCGGTCAGATTTCACCAACATTTACTGAACATCAGATCAAATAAAGTCCAGTTTGGTCAGATTTCACCAACATTTACTGAACATCAGATCAAATAAAGTCCAGTTCGGTCAGATTTCACCAACATTTATTGAACATCAGATCAAATAAAGTCTAGTTCGGTCAGATTTCACCAACATTTATTGAACAGATCAAATAAAGTCCAATTCGGTCAGATTTCACCAACATTTATTGAACATCAGATCAAATAAAGTCCAATTCGGTCAGATTTCACCAACATTTATTGAACATCAGATCAAATAAAGTCCAATTCGGTCAGATTTCACCAACATTTACTGAACATCAGATCAAATAAAGTCCAGTTCGGTCAGATTTCACCAACATTTACTGTCAGTTTCCTCTTTTTAGATCACGTCATGTGGAATAACTTCCCTCTGACTCACTTTCTTCTCTGACTGCTGTTTCTCTCCTCGTCCCTCCCCTGTGTGGCGTCACTCACTCGAGTCTCAGAGCTCATCGTCATGCAGAGATCCGATTGGCTGAGTAGCGTCACGTGTCATATTCACAACTCATCTGATTGGTCTGTGAGTCTCCTGGGCTACTAAAGCTACTGTAAAGGCTAGAAAAGCTACGCCGATTAAAACAGGACCACCCCGTCAAAATGAAATAACTCTCCATGGTTTAGTGGTTATAGACCGAGGTCCACATAGGACAGCGTTTGGGTCCACCTCTCAGTGACCTCGGTTTCTTTATTCGACCTCAAATCAGGCAATTTTGTCAGGTCTTACTCAGGAAACTGAGACCATAACCAACCTGCACGTGACACATATGTCTTACAGATGTGACCATACGCAGCTTTGAAGAATGCCAGCCGGGTGAGCGATGGCAGTGCGGTCGATGTCCACACTGCTGTACGCCGTTAGACTCGATGATAAAGCAGCTCAGTCACCAGCACCGCAGATCAAACTCGGGATAATTGTAGCAAATGTAGCTCATGCTATATTTATGAAATCCGTGCTGGTCAGCGGCGAATGGGATGAGAGAACATGCTGAGAAAGGCATTCTGGGACAAAGCTCCTGGTGTTGTAGATGTCGGTGAATGACAGGCGGGGAAGGGGATCGAGAGCGGCGCGGAACGGAAGCGGCGCTGTTGGGATTTGCCGCGAGACTTGTTCACAATTATGCACTCTAAAAGCCAGGAATTCCATTAATTAGAGCTTCTAAGGACCCTCAGTGCGACTTACCCTTGATGCATTAAATTGGACGGACTGATGGAATTTCAGATGTGGCGGGGATTCTCAAGGCGACTCGTGTAGCGTGATGCTTGACATTCATAAGATGAAAACAAACACGCACATTGCCGCCACTCAACCTCTCCTCGGAAATGAGAATTCATTATTCCGGAGCATATAAGAAAGTCAATAAGCCTGGCACCCCAGCACAAAGGCGGAATCATATTTTCTCTTTTAATCAGATCATGAGTGCTCCTGCACGAGGCTGAGGGAAGCCGGAAAGCACTTGATGGAAAAAGGGGAAGATTCAGGTGAAAGAGATTGCGGTAAAGCAAGGGCAGGTCATTTCTGTGTTGCTCAGATGAAAAATAACCCATATTCGAGACAAAGAAAGTTACATTTTCTCCTCCCTTATTGCCCAGATTAAGTGTCCTCACACAGCCGAGCAGCGAGATCAATAAAGGCAGGGAAAATAAAGCGCTCGTCTCGCCTCGTCTCCTGCCCGGAGCAGCCGAGCCGCAGGGCTGTGTGAATTGTATTTCAGCAGGGAGGCCGTGTTGAGAGGAGTATTAAAGCCGGACTCCGCCACAGCTGGCCAGCGGCACGTCGGCCATGGAGGGCCCATTAGTGCCAGCTGTTATGCCAACATGCCGCTGTTCCTATTGCACCGCTAAAACGGACAGCTAAAGCGAAGCTGCCTGCTTCAAACAATGCAAAGTTTTCTTTCCTCTTTATTTTAAACGTCGTAAAAAGTGGTGCAAACATTCTGACCTGAGCTTGAGGGACTTGTTCACGAGATGGCCAAGAGGGGGCAGTGTAGTCTCTGGTTCAGAGTCCCTCGCTGCATTCCAGCACACCAGCTTTAATCTCCCAGCAAACAAAGGAAAATCAGACACATAGAGGAACGCAGGAACGACAGCTCCAGAAATCAATATCAGTAGAGACGGACAGGAGATCCATATTCATGAGGAAAAACAAAACAATAATAATGTTAAAGTGCAATTAATTCTGAAACGTAAGGTGAATAGAGTATATAGATTAAATGCTGAATGCAGTGTAGATTAAAGTGTAGAGACTAAAGGCTGAATGTAGTGTAGATTAAAGTGTAGAGACTAAAGGCTGAATGTAGTGTAGATTAAAGTGTAGAGACTAAAGGCTGAATGTAGTGTAGATTAAAGTGTAGAGACTAAAGGCTGAATGTAGTGTAGATTAAAGTGTAGAGACTAAAGGCTGAATGCAGTGTAGATTAAAGTGTAGAGACTAAAGGCTGAATGTAGTGTAGATTAAAGTGTAGAGACTAAAGGCTGAATGTAGTGTAGATTAAAGTGTAGAGACTAAAGGCTGAATGTAGTGTAGATTAAAGTGTAGAGACTAAAGGCTGAATGTAGTGTAGATTAAAGTGTAGAGACTAAAGGCTGAATGTAGTGTAGATTAAAGTGTAGAGACTAAAGGCTGAATGTAGTGTAGATTAAAGTGTAGAGACTAAAGGCTGAATGCAGTGTAGATTAAAGTGTAGAGACAAAAGGCTGAATGTAGTGTAGATTAAAGTGTAGAGACTAAAGGCTGAATGTAGTGTAGATTAAAGTGTAGAGACTAAAGGCTGAATGTAGTGTAGATTAAAGTGTAGAGACTAAAGGCTGAATGTAGTGTAGATTAAAGTGTAGAGACAAAAGGCTGAATGTAGTGTAGATTAAAGTGTAGAGACTAAAGGCTGAATGTAGTGTAGATTAAAGTGTAGAGACTAAAGGCTGAATGCAGTGTAGATTAAAGTGTAGAGACTAAAGGCTGAATGCAGTGTAGATTAAAGTGTAGAGACTAAAGGCTGAATGCAGTGTAGATTAAAGTGTAGAGACTAAAGGCTGAATGTAGTGTAGATTAAAGTGTAGAGACTAAAGGCTGAATGTAGTGTAGATTAAAGTGTAGAGACTAAAGGCTGAATGCAGTGTAGATTAAAGTGTAGAGACTAAAGGCTGAATGTAGTGTAGATTAAAGTGTAGAGACTAAAGGCTGAATGTAGTGTAGATTAAAGTGTAGAGACTAAAGGCTGAATGCAGTGTAGATTAAAGTGTAGAGACTAAAGGCTGAATGTAGTGTAGATTAAAGTGTAGAGACTAAAGGCTGAATGTAGTGTAGATTAAAGTGTAGAGACTAAAGGCTGAATGTAGTGTAGATTAAAGTGTAGAGACTAAAGGCTGAATGTAGTGTAGATTAAAGTGTAGAGACTAAAGGCTGAATGTAGTGTAGATTAAAGTGTAGAGACTAAAGGCTGAATGCAGTGTAGATTAAAGTGTAGAGACTAAAGGCTGAATGCAGTGTAGATTAAAGTGTAGAGACTAAAGGCTGAATGCAGTGTAGATTAAAGTGTAGAGACTAAAGGCTGAATGTAGTGTAGATTAAAGTGTAGAGACTAAAGGCTGAATGTAGTGTAGATTAAAGTGTAGAGACTAAAGGCTGAATGCAGTGTAGATTAAAGTGTAGAGACTAAAGGCTGAATGCAGTGTAGATTAAAGTATAGAGACTAAAGGCTGAATGTAGTGTAGATTAAAGTGTAGAGACTAAAGGCTGAATGTAGTGTAGATTAAAGTGTAGAGACTAAAGGCTGAATGTAGTGTAGATTAAAGTGTAGAGACTAAAGGCTGAATGCAGTGTAGATTAAAGTGTAGAGACTAAAGGCTGAATGTAGTGTAGATTAAAGTGTAGAGACTAAAGGCTGAATGCAGTGTAGATTAAAGTGTAGAGACTAAAGGCTGAATGTAGTGTAGATTAAAGTGTAGAGACTAAAGGCTGAATGCAGTGTAGATTAAAGTGTAGAGACTAAAGGCTGAATGCAGTGTAGATTAAAGTGTAGAGACTAAAGGCTGAATGCAGTGTAGATTAAAGTGTAGAGACTAAAGGCTGAATGCAGTGTAGATTAAAGTATAGAGACTAAAGGCTGAATGTAGTGTAGATTAAAGTGTAGAGACTAAAGGCTGAATGTAGTGTAGATTAAAGTGTAGAGACTAAAGGCTGAATGTAGTGTAGATTAAAGTGTAGAGACTAAAGGCTGAATGTAGTGTAGATTAAAGTGTAGAGACTAAAGGCTGAATGTAGTGTAGATTAAAGTGTAGAGACTAAAGGCTGAATGCAGTGTAGATTAAAGTGTAGAGACTAAAGGCTGAATGTAGTGTAGATTAAAGTGTAGAGACTAAAGGCTGAATGGAGTGTAGATTAAAGTGTAGAGACTAAAGGCTGAATGTAGGGTAGATTAAAGTGTAGAGACTAAAGGCTGAATGTAGTGTAGATTAAAGTGTAGAGACTAAAGGCTGAATGTAGTGTAGATTAAAGTGTAGAGACTAAAGGCTGAATGTAGTGTAGATTAAAGTGTAGAGACTAAAGGCTGAATGTAGTGTAGATTAAAGTGTAGAGACTAAGGCTGAATGTAGTGTAGATTAAAGTGTAGAGACTAAAGGCTGAATGCAGTGTAGATTAAAGTGTAGAGACTAAAGGCTGAATGTAGTGTAGATTAAAGTGTAGAGACTAAAGGCTGAATGTAGTGTAGATTAAAGTGTAGAGACTAAAGGCTGAATGTAGTGTAGATTAAAGTGTAGAGACTAAAGGCTGAATGTAGTGTAGATTAAAGTGTAGAGACTAAAGGCTGAATGCTAGTGTAGATTAAAGTGTAGAGACTAAAGGCTGAATGCAGTGTAGATTAAGTGTAGAGACTAAAGGCTGAATGCTAGTGTAGATTAAAGTGTAGAGACTAAAGGCTGAATGTAGTGTAGATTAAAGTGTAGAGACTAAAGGCTGAATGCAGTGTAGATTAAAGTGTAGAGACAAAAGGCTGAATGTAGTGTAGATTAAAGTGTAGAGACTAAAGGCTGAATGTAGTGTAGATTAAAGTGTAGAGACTAAAGGCTGAATGTAGTGTAGATTAAAGTGTAGAGACTAAAGGCTGAATGTAGTGTAGATTAAAGTGTAGAGACTAAAGGCTGAATGTAGTGTAGATTAAAGTGTAGAGACTAAAGGCTGAATGTAGTGTAGATTAAAGTGTAGAGACTAAAGGCTGAATGTAGTGTAGATTAAAGTGTAGAGACTAAAGGCTGAATGTAGTGTAGATTAAAGTGTAGAGACTAAAGGCTGAATGTAGTGTAGATTAAAGTGTAGAGACTAAAGGCTGAATGTAGTGTAGATTAAAGTGTAGAGACTAAAGGCTGAATGCAGTGTAGATTAAAGTGTAGAGACTAAAGGCTGAATGTAGTGTAGATTAAAGTGTAGAGACTAAAGGCTGAATGCAGTGTAGATTAAAGTGTAGAGACTAAAGGCTGAATGCAGTGTAGATTAAAGTGTAGAGACTAAAGGCTGAATGCTAGTGTAGAATTAAAGTGTAGAGACTAAAGGCTGAATGCAGTGTAGATTAAAGTGTAGAGACTAAAGGCTGAATGCTAGTGTAGAATAAAGTGTAGAGACTAAAGGCTGAATGTAGTGTAGATTAAAGTGTAGAGACTAAAGGCTGAATGTAGTGTAGATTAAAGTGTAGAGACTAAAGGCTGAATGTAGTGTAGATTAAAGTGTAGAGACTAAAGGCTGAATGTAGTGTAGATTAAAGTGTAGAGACTAAAGGCTGAATGTAGTGTAGATTAAAGTGTGTAGAGACTAAAGGCTGAATGTAGTGTAGATTAAAGTGTAGAGACTAAAGGCTGAATGTAGTGTAGATTAAAGTGTAGAGACTAAAGGCTGAATGTAGTGTAGATTAAAGTGTAGAGACTAAAGGCTGAATGTAGTGTAGATTAAAGTGTAGAGACTAAAGGCTGAATGCAGTGTAGATTAAAGTGTAGAGACTAAAGGCTGAATGCAGTGTAGATTAAAGTGTAGAGACTAAAGGCTGAATGCAGTGTAGATTAAAGTGTAGAGACTAAAGGCTGAATGTAGTGTAGATTAAAGTGTAGAGACTAAAGGCTGAATGCAGTGTAGATTAAAGTGTAGAGACTAAAGGCTGAATGTAGTGTAGATTAAAGTGTAGAGACTAAAGGCTGAATGTAGTGTAGATTAAAGTGTAGAGACTAAAGGCTGAATGCAGTGTAGATTAAAGTGTAGAGACTAAAGGCTGAATGTAGTGTAGATTAAAGTGTAGAGACTAAAGGCTGAATGTAGTGTAGATTAAAGTGTAGAGACTAAAGGCTGAATGCAGTGTAGATTAAAGTGTAGAGACTAAAGGCTGAATGCAGTGTAGATTAAAGTGTAGAGACTAAAGGCTGAATGTAGTGTAGATTAAAGTGTAGAGACTAAAGGCTGAATGTAGTGTAGATTAAAGTGTAGAGACTAAAGGCTGAATGTAGTGTAGATTAAAGTGTAGAGACTAAAGGCTGAATGCAGTGTAGATTAAAGTGTAGAGACAAAAGGCTGAATGTAGTGTAGATTAAAGTGTAGAGACTAAAGGCTGAATGTAGTGTAGATTAAAGTGTAGAGACTAAAGGCTGAATGTAGTGTAGATTAAAGTGTAGAGACTAAAGGCTGAATGTAGTGTAGATTAAAGTGTAGAGACTAAAGGCTGAATGTAGTGTAGATTAAAGTGTAGAGACTAAAGGCTGAATGTAGTGTAGATTAAAGTGTAGAGACTAAAGGCTGAATGCAGTGTAGATTAAAGTGTAGAGACTAAAGGCTGAATGCAGTGTAGATTAAAGTGTAGAGACTAAAGGCTGAATGCAGTGTAGATTAAAGTGTAGAGACTAAAGGCTGAATGCAGTGTAGATTAAGTGTAGAGACTAAAGGCTGAATGTAGTGTAGATTAAAGTGTAGAGACTAAAGGCTGAATGTAGTGTAGATTAAAGTGTAGAGACTAAAGGCTGAATGTAGTGTAGATTAAAGTGTAGAGACTAAAGGCTGAATGTAGTGTAGATTAAAGTGTAGAGACTAAAGGCTGAATGCTAGTGTAGATTAAAGTGTAGAGACTAAAGGCTGAATGTAGTGTAGATTAAAGTGTAGAGACTAAAGGCTGAATGTAGTGTAGATTAAAGTGTAGAGACTAAAGGCTGAATGTAGTGTAGATTAAGTGTAGAGACTAAAGGCTGAATGTAGTGTAGATTAAAGTGTAGAGACTAAAGGCTGAATGTAGTGTAGATTAAAGTGTAGAGACTAAAGGCTGAATGTAGTGTAGATTAAAGTGTAGAGACTAAAGGCTGAATGCAGTGTAGATTAAAGTGTAGAGACTAAAGGCTGAATGCAGTGTATATTAAAGTGTAGAGACTAAAGGCTGAATGTAGTGTAGATTAAAGTATAGAGACTAAAGGCTGAATGTAGTGTAGATTAAAGTGTAGAGACTAAAGGCTGAATGTAGTGTAGATTAAAGTGTAGAGACTAAAGGCTGAATGTAGTGTAGATTAAAGTGTAGAGACTAAAGGCTGAATGCAGTGTAGATTAAAGTATAGAGACTAAAGGCTGAATGTAGTGTAGATTAAAGTGTAGAGACTAAAGGCTGAATGTAGTGTAGATTAAAGTGTAGAGACTAAAGGCTGAATGTAGTGTAGATTAAAGTGTAGAGACTAAGGCTGAATGCAGTGTAGATTAAAGTGTAGAGACTAAAGGCTGAATGTAGTGTAGATTAAAGTGTAGAGACTAAAGGCTGAATGTAGTGTAGATTAAAGTGTAGAGACTAAAGGCTGAATGTAGTGTAGATTAAAGTGTAGAGACTAAAGGCTGAATGTAGTGTAGATTAGTGTAGAGACTAAAGGCTGAATGTAGTGTAGATTAAAGTGTAGAGACTAAAGGCTGAATGCAGTGTAGATTAAAGTGTAGAGACTAAAGGCTGAATGTAGTGTAGATTAAAGTGTAGAGACTAAAGGCTGAATGTAGTGTAGATTAAAGTGTAGAGACTAAAGGCTGAATGTAGTGTAGATTAAAGTGTAGAGACTAAAGGCTGAATGTAGTGTAGATTAAAGTGTAGAGACTAAAGGCTGAATGTAGTGTAGATTAAAGTGTAGAGACTAAAGGCTGAATGTAGTGTAGATTAAAGTGTAGAGACTAAAGGCTGAATGTAGTGTAGATTAAAGTGTAGAGACTAAAGGCTGAATGTAGTGTAGATTAAAGTGTAGAGACTAAAGGCTGAATGTAGTGTAGATTAAAGTGTAGAGACTAAAGGCTGAATGTAGTGTAGATTAAAGTGTAGAGACTAAAGGCTGAATGTAGTGTAGATTAAAGTGTAGAGACTAAAGGCTGAATGCAGTGTAGATTAAAGTGTAGAGACTAAAGGCTGAATGCAGTGTAGATTAAAGTGTAGAGACTAAAGGCTGAATGTAGTGTAGATTAAAGTGTAGAGACTAAAGGCTGAATGTAGTGTAGATTAGTGTAGAGACTAAAGGCTGAATGTAGTGTAGATTAAAGTGTAGAGACTAAAGGCTGAATGCAGTGTAGATTAAAGTGTAGAGACTAAAGGCTGAATGCAGTGTAGATTAGTGTAGAGACTAAAGGCTGAATGTAGTGTAGATTAAAGTGTAGAGACTAAAGGCTGAATGTAGTGTAGATTAAAGTGTAGAGACTAAAGGCTGAATGCAGTGTAGATTAAAGTGTAGAGACTAAAGGCTGAATGCAGTGTAGATTAAAGTGTACAGACTAAAGGCTGAATGCAGTGTAGATTAAAGTGTAGAGACTAAAGGCTGAATGCAGTGTAGATTAGTGTAGAGACTAAAGGCTGAATGCAGTGTAGATTAAAGTGTAGAGACTAAAGGCTGAATGCAGTGTAGATTAAAGTATAGAGACTAAAGGCTGAATGCAGTGTAGATTAAAGTGTAGAGACTAAAGGCTGAATGCAGTGTAGATTAAAGTGTAGAGACTAAAGGCTGAATGCAGTGTAGATTAAAGTGTAGAGACTAAAGGCTGAATGCAGTGTATATTAAAGTGTAGAGACTAAAGGCTGAATGCAGTGTAGATTAAAGTGTAGAGACTAAAGGCTGAATGCAGTGTAGATTAAAGTGTAGAGACTAAAGGCTGAATGTAGTGTAGATTAAAGTGTAGAGACTAAAGGCTGAATGTAGTGTAGATTAAAGTGTAGAGACTAAAGGCTGAATGCAGTGTAGATTAAAGTGTAGAGACTAAAGGCTGAATGCAGTGTAGATTAAAGTGTAGAGACTAAAGGCTGAATGCAGTGTAGATTAAAGTGTAGAGACTAAAGGCTGAATGCAGTGTAGATTAAAGTGTAGAGACTAAAGGCTGAATGCAGTGTAGATTAAAGTGTAGAGACTAAAGGCTGAATGTAGTGTAGATTAAAGTGTAGAGACTAAAGGCTGAATGCAGTGTAGATTAAAGTGTAGAGACTAAAGGCTGAATGCAGTGTAGATTAAAGTGTAGAGACTAAAGGCTGAATGCAGTGTAGATTAAAGTGTAGAGACTAAAGGCTGAATGTAGTGTAGATTAAAGTGTAGAGACTAAAGGCTGAATGTAGTGTAGATTAAAGTGTAGAGACTAAAGGCTGAATGCAGTGTAGATTAAAGTGTAGAGACTAAAGGCTGAATGCAGTGTAGATTAAAGTGTAGAGACTAAAGGCTGAATGCAGTGTAGATTAAAGTGTAGAGACTAAAGGCTGAATGCAGTGTAGATTAAAGTGTAGAGACTAAAGGCTGAATGTAGTGTAGATTAAAGTGTAGAGACTAAAGGCTGAATGTAGTGTAGATTAAAGTGTAGAGACTAAAGGCTGAATGTAGTGTAGATTAAAGTGTAGAGACAAAAGGCTGAATGTAGTGTAGATTAAAGTGTAGAGACTAAAGGCTGAATGTAGTGTAGATTAAAGTGTAGAGACTAAAGGCTGAATGTAGTGTAGATTAAAGTGTAGAGACAAAAGGCTGAATGTAGTGTAGATTAAAGTGTAGAGACTAAAGGCTGAATGTAGTGTAGATTAAAGTGTAGAGACTAAAGGCTGAATGTAGTGTAGATTAAAGTGTAGAGACTAAAGGCTGAATGTAGTGTTGATTAAAGTGTAGAGCCTAAAGGCTGAATGCAGTGTAGATTAAAGTATAGAGACTAAAGGCTGAATGCAGTGTAGATTAAAGTGTAGAGACTAAAGGCTGAATGCAGTGTAGATTAAAGTGTAGAGACTAAAGGCTGAATGCAGTGTAGATTAAAGTGTAGAGACTAAAGGCTGAATGCAGTGTAGATTAAAGTGTAGAGACTAAAGGCTGAATGCAGTGTAGATTAAAGTGTAGAGACTAAAGGCTGAATGCAGTGTAGATTAAAGTGTAGAGACTAAAGGCTGAATGTAGTGTAGATTAAAGTGTAGAGACTAAAGGCTGAATGTAGTGTAGATTAAAGTGTAGAGACTAAAGGCTGAATGCAGTGTAGATTAAAGTGTAGAGACTAAAGGCTGAATGCAGTGTAGATTAAAGTGTAGAGACTAAAGGCTGAATGCAGTGTAGATTAAAGTGTAGAGACTAAAGGCTGAATGCAGTGTAGATTAAAGTGTAGAGACTAAAGGCTGAATATAGTTTAGATTAAAGTGAAGAGACTAAATGGAAATTGTATTTCTCTACACTTTGAACTTTCCTTTAGTTGCTCTTCTCTGTTTGGCTACCTCTGATTGGCTGCCGTTAGCTTCAGTGGTCTGCCAGCGATAGTGCGGCTCTCTGTGGGGAAGGGTTTCATTATAGACGACGCTTTAGTGCGTCTCTGGAGGCTCGGGAGGATTGAAGAAGCTGGGGAAATGTGTTGTTGTTGACCCGTAATCTCTGGGCTGCGGATCAGTTTTGGGGAACCCTGAGTTGATGTCCTTTGACAGCTGTGTCTCCAAAAGCAGCTCGGGAGCCGTGTGAAGCCAAAGCCTGTTATAGAGAAGCCGCGTATCACAGTCGGCAGCGGCAGGACGGCCTTATCTCCACACAGCCGCCCAGGCTGCACTTTCTTCTGCAAGTTTTCATCTGACATCCTTCCTCTGTACCATTATTGCTTTCTCTCCAGCCAGCTGACCACAGTGCGTTCAGCTGGGAGCCAATATCACTGCGCTTTCCCGGCCCTTTCAGAAAGTTTGTGTGCTTTGGGAAGCTTTCCAAAGACCATCCGATCCGCTGGGTATTTATATGGAAACTGAGCCAAAAAACAACCTGTTTCAGCCTCACGATGTCACGTTAGCCCCGCCCATTCAGCTACAGCCATTTAGCCCCACCCATTCAGCTACAGCCATTTAGCCCCACCCATTCAGCTACAGCGGTTTAGCCCCACCCATTCAGCTACAGCGGTTTAGCTCCACCCATTCAGCTACAGCGGTTTAGCTCCACCCATTCAGCTACAGCGGTTTAGCTCCACCCATTCAGCTACAGCGGTTTAGCCCCACCCATTCAGCTACAGCGGTTTAGCTCCACCCATTCAGCTACAGCGGTTTAGCTCCACCCATTCAGCTACAGCAGTTTAGCCCCACCCATTCAGCTACAGCGGTTTAGCCCCACCCATTCAGCTACAGCGGTTTAGCCCCACCCATTCAGCTACAGCGGTTTAGCTCCACCGTTCAGCTACAGCGGTTTAGCTCCACCGTTCAGCTACAGCGGTTTAGCTCCACCCATTCAGGTACAGCGGTTTAGCTCCACCCATTCAGGTACAGCGGTTTAGCTCCACCGTTCAGCCTTTACTTTACATCATATCAGGCCCAGTTACACAAGCAGCCTGTTTTATTCTAAGTGATACAGACCGGTTGGAAAATTGTCATGTAGAAATGAATTATGACTGATTATGGAATATAAACTCACACAAACACGGGAAAAGTAATTAAAGTAAATATGTAGATTATCAGCCCTTTAAAGTGAAGAGCTTTAATCAGCCAACATGCGTGTGATAATACAAGCAGAGAAAATCGATCTGGAATCGCCTTGAGCACCGCGGCCGCGGCGTCTGCCTGAGGCAGCTTTAGAATTCCGCGCGGCCCCTCCAGCATATCGGTAAACTTCTGACGTGAATGACAGCGGCTGAGCAGAAGGCCAGCGAAGGCGCTAATAATGGATGCAGGCACGGACACGAGGGGCTCTTTCAGCGTCCTTGAAACAACTGGGCCTTGACCCGTCACATCCGCACATGTCTGCACTCACAGCGGCGCCGGCGAGTCTCTGACAGGCCTGCCATCACCGCCCAGCGGCCGGCACCAGCTGGGAGACACGGGCACCGATGAAGACCGCTCAGAAAAGAGCGTCCGTGTTTGTGTGTGTTAACAGGGAGAGAGACCGCAGTGTGTGTGTGTGTGTGTGTGTGTGTGTGTGTGTGTGAGCATCACTCTAACAGCATGCAGTCAGCGGAGGGTAAAGTACAGTGAAGGTTAAAGGCAGTAAACTCTGGAGTGCAGTGTTGGTTAAAATGAAGCTCAGATTTCAAGGGAAACTCCACCGATTTTGCAAAATGTCTTAATCGTTCAATCATGTAGATGTAAACAAACTGATTTAGAGCGGTTTGGTGTGAAAAGTGCCTTTCTAGAGAAACTTACAGAGTCAGGATTGTTCACCGCTGTAGAACTAGGAACCAGACATCTGTGTGACTGCACTACAAATATCCCCAATTTATCTACTATCAAAACACGGCCAGTGAACTGAGTGTCTTATAAGGTTCGGTATAGACCCCCTATAGATGCTCTACAGACACCTAAATCACTACAAACTTTCTGGTGTTGATAACTACATTAAGCTTAGGGTTAGGGTTAGGAGTAGGGGTAGGCTTTGCCTTGAGGTTAAGGTTAGGGTCAGGTTTAGGGTTAGAGATAGATTTAATAAACTCTTTCACACTGAAGTTGAAGTCCAGTTGAATGTTACTTAAAGACAGACTAAGCATTTACAGAACACCTACAGTGGACCATCTAAATAAAGTGTTACCCTATTTTGACCTTATAACACCCTGTATGTACCCCACGTTGGCGTCACGTGGTCAGCAGAGCTCTTGTGTGAGCTCATATGAGTAACGTTGGTCATCAGAGGAGCTGTGATGGACCACAGCTCACCTCCATCTCATGCCCCATAAACAAGTGAGAGCAGAAAGCCGAAAGGTTCAAAAGCAGATGAAACGGCTGCGTGTTTTTACCCCATCCCCAATATAAATTCACCCAAGATAATACGGCATCATTGAGATTCCACGATAAATATTGTTTCCCCTCAGAGCCCTGAAGATTTCAGTCCAGGCTGCTTACAGAACAGGACACAATACAATGCAGCCATTCAGAGCAGAGCTCATTTGCATATGTCACACCAGACCCAATAACAAAAACAGCCTGTTTTATTCTAAGCGATGCAGAGAGGTTGAAAAGTGGTCCTGTAGAAATGAATTATGACTGATTATGGAATATAAACTCACACAAATAAGGGAAAAATAAAAAATTAGAATTTCGCACTATTTTCCATTCTCCTTATAATAAGCCTTATACGAGACACAGTTCACTGGTCGCGTTTTAATAGTAGATAAAGTGGGGATATTTGTAGTGGTCAAACGGACGTCTGGTTGCCAGTTCTACACCGGCGAACGATCCTGATTCAGTACGTTTCTGTAAAAAGGCGCATTTTACACCATACCAAGGCCCTGGGTTCGATTCCCCGGCCGGGCGACCGGGTCCTCTCTGTGTGGAGTTTGCATGTTCTCCCCGTGTCTGTGTGGGTTTCCTCCGGTTTCCCCCCACAGCCCAAAGACATGCGGTCAGGCCAGTTGGACGTGCTGCATTGCCCCTGGGTGTGAATGTGTCTGTCTGTCTTCCCTGCGATGGACTGGCGGCCTGTCCAGGGTGTATCCTGCCTTCCGCCCGATGACCGCTGGGATAGGCTCCAGCTTCCCCTGCAACCCAGAAGAAGAAGCGGCTTAGAAGTGTGTGTGTGTGCATGTGTGGCTGAATGATTAAGTTTTGATTTCAAGTGACAGTTGAGCTACGGAAAGCGGAAAGGTTCAATAGCAGATGAAACGGCTGCGTGTTTTTACCCCATCCCCAATATAAATTCACCCTTGATAATACGGCATCATTGAGATTCCACGATAAATATTATTTTCAATTCAAATAAACGGTAAAGAATCGTACTGATAAATACTTTTGAACGGTTCGTTGCCGTTACTTTTATTATTTTTGGACCTTTCTGCTTTCTGTAGCTCCAGAGCTGCTTGGCGTGGTTATCTGTGAAAGCGTGAGTCTGTAGACCTGATTAGTCTGAGAGAACGTGAGTTCGAGGGCCGACTGATTGGGATGAAACACTGGCGTAAGCTGTGTTGAACGGCTGTAGCTACAGACTAGGAGCTACAAAGGCACGTTAGCGCGTTGATCTCAGTTAAGAACGTAGTTTTGACAGGAAACGCCGAAGTGGTCCTGGACTAATCCTTTACTAAAATACGTTTTTGGCCAAAACTTTATAACAAAACAACGTCTCGTGTATCAGTCAATGCATTCATAACCGTTCTAAGAACTTAATGGAGTGAAGCTTTTAGAGCCATTAAACGCCTCCGACGTCTGGTTCCCAGAGCTAGAACGGTGAAACAATTCTGACTCAGTAAATTTCTCTACAAAGACTCGTGTCACACATGAACCACTCTGAATGATGAAGTCATTTTGCAGAATTGGTGGATTTCCCCTTTAAGTGTTGTGGTTTAATGTTATAATAGTGTACATTAAAGTGCGCACTGTTATAGATAGCAGACGGCTTTGGGCCGATTCTGGCCTTCCTGTGTGAGTGCTGGTCGACTACCTGGTAGATGTTAGGCATGCAGGCCAGAACAGGGCCAGATCCTGGACAGCTTCATACCGTTTTTCCTTCTGTCTAGATTTGTGGGACAATTCTGGTGTGAATATTGCAAACCAGCAGTGTAGTTGGGCCAGATTTGGACCAGATTTGGGCCTTTAGTTTTACTCACTTTACAGTATGTGGGCCAGATCTGGGCCAATGACCCAGCTGTATACTGGGCCAGAACAATCCAAGGATGTGGCCCACAAGTGAGCCAGACACATTTTGCTAACTGAGTAGTAGTTAAATGCTAAAACGCAGTTGAGGTTAAAGTTTAAAGGCTAAATGAAGGAATGTAGTTTACATTAAAGTGGCTATATGCTGAAAAGTAGTAAGTGTAGCGTAGCTGAAAGTGTAGTGGCTATGTTAAAGGTACCTACATGCAACCTACATGTATTTCTACCTGTGATTGTGTGTTTTTAATATATTTCCACATATTTTAATATTGAAAACTACTACCATCAAATATATGTACTGTACAGACATGCATATATGTCAATAAAAATAAGCGTGTTGTTATATATACATTAGCGTATACTGGTATATATTTAAATATACAAAAATTACAGTGTTAAATGTTTAACACAGTGTAAAAACACATACATACACATACATATATACACATATACACATGCATACATATACACATATACACATACATATACATACACATATACACATACATATACACATACATATGCACATACATACACATATACATATACACATACATACATATACACATACATACATATACACATACATATACATATACACATATACACATACATATACATACATATACATATGCACATATACACATACATATACATACATATATACACATATACACATACATATACATATACACATATACACATACATATGCACATACATACACATATACATATACATATACATATACGTTTTATTCCCGAGGGGTGGTGAGTGCTAATGTGTAGTGAATGCCAAAGTATTGGGAAGGTTGAAGTGCGTGTTGGGAATTCTCAGGGTGGTTTGTACAGTGTGAAGGAAGCGTGTAGTAAATGATGATTTCAGTGTCATTAAAGATTTTTCAGCAGAATCCAAGTCTCTCTGCAGCAGCCGCTCTGTGCGGGTCACTTCCTGTGAGTTTCGGCCCTTTCTCAGCGGAGGCTTGTAATCCGTGTGGAGTCCAGAAGGGCCGAACCACAGTGCTGCAGCCAACACGGCCGGAGCCAAATCACACCAGCATGCTCCTCACTCACACGGGCTCATACAGGCTCCATTTGGCCCAACAATTCCACATAGCTCCACGTTCAGGGCTGCCTTGCTCCATACAGGCCGTCAGTATGTCCACTGCGGAAATTATTTACAGTCCTGTAGGACGCTGTTTGACCTTCACCAGTTCACCTGCAGGTGGGAGCCTCCGACTACGTAATGCCACCTTTGCTTTTGTACATTTCCAGAAAAAAACAGGAAAATGATCCTGAATCTCCACAAACCACTTTTAAGAATACTCACATTTATCCATAAATACAGGATGATTCAAAAAGATTCATCCCATTTCAAAATGATTTACACTATATTTCCAAAAGTATTCGGTCGTCTGACGTCACACGCACATGAACTTGCGTGACATCCCACTCTCAATCCATAGGGTTTAATATGATGGCTTTCCACAAGGGTTAGGAGTGTTTATGGGAATTTCTGACCGTTCTTCCAGAAGCACATTTGTGAGGTCAGACACTGATGATGGACGAGAAGGCCTGGCTCACAGTCTCCACTCTAATTCATCCCAAAGGGGTTCTATGGGGTTGAGGTCAGGACTCTGTGCAGGCCAGTCAAGTTCTTCCACACCAAACTGGCTCATCCACGTCTTTATGGACCTGCTTTGGGCACTGGTGTGCAGTCATGTTGGAGCAGGAAGGGGCCGTTCCCACAAAGTTGGGAGCATGGAATTGTCCAAAATCTCTTGGTGCTGAAGCTTTAAGAGTTCCTTTCACTGGAACTAAGGGGCCGAGCCCAACTCCTGACAAACACCCCCACACCATGATCCCCC
This sequence comes from Pygocentrus nattereri, assembly GCF_015220715.1. Taxonomy (NCBI): domain Eukaryota; kingdom Metazoa; phylum Chordata; class Actinopteri; order Characiformes; family Serrasalmidae; genus Pygocentrus; species Pygocentrus nattereri. Next base: position 3,433,323 of record NC_051216.1, on the reverse strand, counting down.
CTCCACCAAACCTGATCAGCAACCTGGCCGACCACCTCGTGGCTGAGTTGCTGTCGTTCCCAATTGCTTCCACTTTGTTATAATCCCACTGACAGTGGACTGTGGAATATTTAGTAGTGAGGAAATTTCACGACTGGACTTGCTGCACAGGTGGCGTCCGATCACGGTACCACGCTGGAATTCACTGAGCTCCTGAGAGCGACCCATTCTTTCACTAATGTCTGTAGAAGCAGTCTGCAGGCCGAGGGGCTCGGCTTTATACACCTGTGGCCACGGAAGTGACTGGAACACCTGAATTCAATGATTTGGATGGGACAGTGAATTCTTTTGGAAATAGAGTGTATTTCACTTGTAAATCGTTACAGATCAGTGCAGTGAGCTGTAAACGGTTTAAATGAGCATAAAGTTTATTATGTAATTGTACACGGTCTCAGTCTGAACCTCCTCCAGCTGGACGGACGACATCAACACCACAGTCAAACTCATCCCAGACTGGACTGAGCGAGTCGGGAGTACAAAATGCTCCTATATAGTGAATAAAATATGAGCAGGATCCATATTCCACCTGACTGTATATACAACACTGTACATTATCAGTCATGAAGACACAAACAGGCCTGATTGCATGTTTTTGGTTTTCCATCCACAGTGAAAGGTGGTCCGGATAGACCTGAAAGAATTCAGTCCACTCCGTCATTCCCGGTGAACTCGGAGTCGTGTGCCCGCTCTGTAATTTCTAATGCAATGCTTGGCACTGCGGCTGGCTGCCGGGGATTGTGGGACAGTAATGGTGCCCACATTATACTGCCGACCGTGACGAAGCAGCTCGGCTACGCTGACTAATGTGGAGCACATCCTGTGAAGTGCAGATGACACGAGTCGCTTCCTCTGCTGTTCCCACCAAAACTCAACTGGTCTGTCATTCCTCAGTCACTCTCTCTGTCTCTCTCTCTCTCTCTCTCTGTCTCTCTCTGTCTCTCTCTGTCTCTCTCTCTCTCTCTCTCTCTCTCTCTCTCTCTCTCTCTCTCTCTCTCTCTCTCTCTCTGTCTCTCGCGCGCTCTCTCTCTGCCTCTCTCTCTCTCTCTCTCTCTCTCTCTCTCTCTGCCTCTCTCTCTCTCTCTCTCTGCCTCTCTCTCTCTCTCTCTCTCTCTCTCTGTCTGTCGCGCGCTCTCTCTCTGCCTCTCTCTCTCTCTCTCTCTCTCTCTCTCTCTGCCTCTCTCTCTCTCTCTCTCTCTCTCTCTGCCTCTCTCTCTCTCTCTCTCTCTGCCTCTCTCTCTCTCTCTCTCTCTCTCTCTCTCTCTCTGCCTCTCCTTCTCTCTCTGCCTCTCTCTCTCTCTCTCTCTCTGCCTCTCTCTCTCTCTCTCTCTGCCTCTCTCTCTCTCTCTCTCTCTCTCTCTCTCTCTCTGCCTCTCCTCTCTCTCTCTCTCTCTCTCTCTCTCTCTCTCTCTCTCTCTCTCTGCCTCTCTCTCTCTCTCTCTCTCTCTCTCTCTCTCTGCCTCTCTCTCTCTGCCTCTCTCTCTCTCTCTCTCTGCCTCTCTCTCTCTGCCTCTCTCTCTCTCTCTCTCTGCCTCTCCTTCTCTCTCTCTCTCTCTCTCTCTCTCTCTCTCTCTGTCTGTCTCTCTCTCTCTCTCTCTCTCTCTCTCTCTCTCTCTCTCTCTGTCTGTCTCTCTCTCTCTCTCTCTCTCTCTCTCTCTGTCTGTCTGTCTCTCTCTCTCTCTCTCTCTCTCTCTCTCTCTCTCTCTCTCTCTGTCTGTCTGTCTGTCTGTCTGTCTCTCTCTCTCTCTCTCTCTCTCTCTCTCTCTCTGTCTCTCTCTCTCTCTCTCTCTCTCTCTCTCTCTCTCTCTCTCTCTCTCTCTCTCTCTCTCTCTCTCTCTCTCTCTCTCTCTCTGAACTCTGTGTTTAATAAAGCCTGTAGTCGAGGTGCCTGAGTGTTTTGCACCTTGTCTAGTGAACACGTCCGTTTTTATTATTTTTATTAGTTTTCCTTGCTGCCAGTCTGTCTCGAGATCAGTGGTCAGCATTTAAAAACTCCAGCTAACAGAAATAAGTTGGACACATGGGAAGTTTGGATTGCTCTGTTTTACAACAATAGGGATGGTCTTCCAAACGTGCTCCTGATTAAGTTTCAGCTTTACCAAACCCAACCAACGCTGCTGCTGCTGCTGATTAACACTTTCCCTGCTGGACATTGTCCATCGTGGCCATACGGTGAGCAGTTAGACTAAATACCCGCATCGGTTATTAGTCATAGTGCATGTGAAGTGCAGAGTTTCACATGTGAAAACAACGCGTGCTGTTCCCTGTTAATAATGTGTGAAAATGAAAAATGTGATCAACATGTTTTCATGTGAAAAATGTGTGATTCCTGTAAATGTGTGTTTTTTGCAAACGTCACGTGTGAATGATCTGTCGCTTCAACAGCCAGCAGTGTGAAATGTAGGGAGAAGTCAAGCGGTGGAGGAACAATGATGACTGCATGAATATGGAGAATCTAAAGCTCAGCTCTGACTGAAGTTTGTCTTTAGTTGGTCAGAAGCTTGTCCCTGATTGGTCAGAAGTTCATCCCAGGTTGGTCAGAAGTTCGGGGCTGATTGCTCAGAAGCTTGTCCCTGGTGGGTCAGATGTTTGTCCCTGCTTGGCGAGAAGCTTGTCGCAGGTTAGTTAGAAGCTTGGCCGTATTTAGTCAGAAGTTAATTCCTGCTTGGTCAGATACTTGGCTGTATTTGGTCAGAAGTTCATCCATGGTTGCTCAGAAGATTTGACCTAGCTGGTCAGAATCTTGGCCCTTGTTGGTCAGAAATTCGGCACTGATCGCTCAGCAGCTCATCCCTGGTTGCTCAGAAGCTCAGCCCTCAAACCGTCCTTGGAGCAGGTTTGATGTGCAGCAAAAGTTGTCATGGTGATGTATACTGATAAAGTGATCCATCATCATCAGACAGAAGATCCTGAGCTAGATAAAACTGACCAAAGACATCCTGCATTATTTAAAGTCTTGAGAAAGAGCTGCTCAAAAACACATCACATTAACCTTTCAGTTAATGATCTGATTCATTGGAGAAGCTTTTTTGTAAACGACAGGAATGGGTGTCAAGAACCTTTAAGTTTAAAGACCCTCCACAGAATGTAAAGGTTCTAGATAGCGCCTTTAAACAGGTACAGAACTTTTCATTATGTGAAGGCTTTATATACCTGGGCTGCCCAGAGGTGGTCCGTGTGGAGGTTTGATTTGGCCCACCAGAAACCCTACCCACTCACCCAACGGGAAAACCTACGCCGTTTTATACGACACTCCTTATTCAATTTGTATTTTCAGTTTAAAGCAGTTTTTAAGAAGTATTTTAGTGTTAAAATATAGCGTGATGTTAATATTAAGAACAGTTTTAATAACTGGATTTGAAACCCACCTACCTTCTGTTTTCGGTTCTCGGCCCACTACAAACATTCCGCTTTGGTGCCCTAAGACAAAAAGTTTGGGCACTCCTGCTTTATACACTAAAAATGCTCCGTTCTGCAGGCAGCTGCCTGACTACTCACTGCCTTCAAAGGCAGCTCTCTCTTTGGGCAGGATCTTAACTGAAAGCCTTAGCAGGCGTGATGCTTCAGAACCACCGTACATCATAGGCTCCACTGCAGGCGCTGTACACGTTTTCTGTTGACTCGCAGCCACTGGTTAGCTTAACTCACCTCAGACGCCTCTGAGTGAAAGGATGGCTCTCAAACCTGCAGCTCTGCATTGACACTGCTGTGGGAAGCTACTGTGTATGAAGAACAGGCTGCTTTAAGGAGTCGTGTCTGTCAGTATTTACTCGACTCGGGGCCCCAGATAAACACAGATAATCGTGACCGAGTTACTAGTTAATGAATCGTTTCAATTCATTCACTGTCCTCATCTTTCCTAACGAACCTGCTTTATTTCTGACACACAAAGGATCAAAACTACTTAACATTTTGTACAAAACGCACTCAGGAAAAAGAATCACACACAATCTGTTAAGCTGCTAATATGCATTTTGTTTCATGCATTCCCATCTGATTTATGAGCTGAACACTGATGTGACTGTGCTTACAGCAATACAAGACAAGCAAAGGAGGCAAAATGAAATTTATTTATAAAAGCAAGAGGAAATACTGCTGAAAAGGCAGGAAAACGGGGAAAAACTACATCGGCGTTCAGACCACGAGGCGATTCTGGCTGCTCAAAGGTGACGCAAGAGGCTGTATGTGTTCAGCACTTCTTTTGACCAATCAGCAGTTACCTTTTAGTATCATGTCACTTCGCGTGGAACCTCGACGGAGGTGGTACCCAAAACAGTACCTGGTACCCGGTTGCCCGGGAAACCGATTTGAGCCGATACCGTGCAGTTTTAGTTTCACTGAAACAGCACAGCTGACTCAGTTTCACTTACATGCTTTTTGAATAACACGCACATCTTCTAAGCTGCTTGTCCTTCTGGGTCGTGGGGGTGCTGGAGGCTATCCCAGCTGTAATCGGGTGGAACGCAGGACACACCCTGGACAGGTCGACAGTCCATCGCAGGGGTAATGTAGCATGTCCAGTTGGCTTGACTGCATGTCTTTGGACTGTGGGGGGAACCGGAGAACCCAGAGGAAACCCCACGCAGACACGGGGAGAACATGCGAACTCCACACAGAGAGGACTCTGGTTACCCGGCCGGGGAACCGAACCCAGACCCTCCTCGCTGTGAGGCGTTTTTAAATAACATCAATGAGAGAAAAATGACAACCAACTGCAGAGCGATGGTCATTTTTTTGTTATCCGCTCTTTTTCGAACGCGGATCATTAGAGAACCGAAAGTGTGCTATTGATATTATTCATCATCGGCAAAAAAAGTTATCCTGCTGAACGGAATGGACAGAACCAAAACCTGAACCTCCTCACGGATCACGTCACCTTGGGAAGACGTACAGCGGATTTTAAAAATAAATCATCCGGAGGAACTTGGTCATAATTTTTACAGTTTACTGAAAGCTGATTTGTCTTTTCAAACACTTCAAAGCAGAAAAGAGGCTAAAACTCATATATAGAATTTATAACTGCCCACATCATAATTATAAGGGAGGAGGTACGGAGCCCCGCTGGTGACCTCCTGTATAAATACAAGTAATGCGTGGCCACCACTTAATAAGGCGTGGGAATGAGATGATTAAGTCGTGGCCAAGACTTAGTAAAGCATGGGAACGAGATCCTAATGCGTGACCACGACTTAGTAAGCCGTGATCTTGTGCATTAGGATCTTGTTCCCATGTGTTAATAAGGCGTGGCCACACATTATTTTGTATTTATACAGGATGTCACCAGCGGGGCTCCGTAAAGACGTCATGATTATCCTGCTTATTGTTAAATGTTCTTGTTTGTCCGTCCTCTCTTGTCCAGTTTGTCCATAGTCAAAATGTTTGCCGGCCTTGTCTCTCAGGTATCTGTAGGGACGGGTGCGCATGGGGGCTGTGGTTGGAGCGGGAGCGACTGTGGGTGGAGGGTGGGTGGTGTGGTTATGTTCCCATGTCACCTTCTGTCTGTATCCTGTAAAACGGGGGTGGTGATGTGATCATGTGGTTCACTCAAAGAACCCTTTGTGGCACCTTTTTCATGATAGCATTGGTCAAAGAGCACCCATCTGTCCCTGTCCTCGAACAGCATGTGGCCCAGCTGAGGCTCAAACCCGAGATCTCTGCTCTGCAGCGCTCGGACTGGGTGCGGCCTCGCTGATTGAATGACCGGTTCTGATTAGCGCACTGAAGTAATTAACACAGCTCCGTGCGGATTATTAAGCACTACTTAGCAGAGGTTAATTAATTGCACTGTTCTAATTGCGATGTAAATTAAAACTGAAAAAACACAATGACTGTTTCCCACAGAGTGTAATCAGTCAAAGCCATGCGTGACAAAGAAGCTGAGAGAAGAAAGACTCTGAACTGCAGAAGACATTTGCAGTGCAGCGAGGACGAGTTTCTCAGCGCCAGACGACGGCACGCCAATCAGGTTTCGGATTTTTCCATCACATCTCGGTGAGTGACGGGAGCGTCGGACG
>NC_051216.1:3419773-3422273 GCF_015220715.1 Pygocentrus nattereri | reverse complement strand
CATTATAGAGCTTTTTAAATGAAACAGTAGAAGCCGTATCGCCCCCTACGCTTCCTGTAGTGTATTACAGTCTATCAGAGCGACTGTGTGGATCATATGAACATTATAGAGCTTTTTAAATGAAACAGTAGAAGCCGTATCGCCCCCTACGCTTCCTGTAGTGTATTACAGTCTGTCAGAGCGACTGTGTGGATCATATGAACATTATAGAGCTTTTTAAATGAAACAGTAGAAGCCGTATCGCCCCCTACGCTTCCTGTAGTGTATTACAGTCTGTCAGAGCGACTGTGTGGATCATATGAACATTATAGAGCTTTTTAAATGAAACAGTAGAAGCCGTATCGCCCCCTACGCTTCCTGTAGTGTATTACAGTCTGTCAGAGCGACCGTGTGGATCATATGAACATTATAGAGCTTTTTATATGAAACAGTAGAAGCCGTATCGCCCCCTACGCTTCCTGTAGTGTATTACAGTCTGTCAGAGCGACTGTGTGGATCATATGAACATTATAGAGCTTTTTAAATGAAACAGTAGAAGCCGTATCGCCCCCTACGCTTCCTGTAGTGTATTACAGTCTGTCAGAGCGACTGTGCGGATCATATGAACATTATAGAGCTTTTTAAATGAAACAGTAGAAGCCGTATCGCCCCCTACGCTTCCTGTAGTGTATTACAGTCTGTCAGAGCGACTGAGTGGATCATATGAACATTATAGAGCTTTTTAAATGAAACAGTAGAAGCCGTATCGCCCCCTACGCTTCCTGTAGTGTATTACAGTCTGTCAGAGCGACTGTGTGGATCATATGAACATTATAGAGCTCTTTAAATGAAACAGTAGAAGCCGTATCGCCCCCTACGCTTCCTGTAGTGTATTACAGTCTGTCAGAGCGACTGTGTGGATCATATGAACATTATAGAGCTTTTTAAATGAAACAGTAGAAGCCGTATCGCCCCCTACGCTTCCTGTAGTGTATTACAGTCTGTCAGAGCGACTGTGTGGATCATATGAACATTATAGAGCTTTTTGAATGAAACAGTAGAAGCCGTATCGCCCCCTACGCTTCCTGTAGTGTATTACAGTCTGTCAGAACGACTGTGTGGATCATATGAACATTATAGAGCTTTTTAAATGAAACAGTAGAAGCCGTATCGCCCCCTACGCTTCCTGTAGTGTATTACAGTCTGTCAGAGCGACTGTGTGGATCATATGAACATTATAGAGCTTTTTAAATGAAACAGTAGAAGCCGTATCGCCCCCTACGCTTCCTGTAGTGTATTACAGTCTGTCAGAACGACTGTGTGGATCATATGAACATTATAGAGCTTTTTAAATGAAACAGTAGAAGCCGTATCGCCCCCTACGCTTCCTGTAGTGTATTACAGTCTGTCAGAGCGACTGTGTGGATCATATGAACATTATAGAGCTTTTTAAATGAAACAGTAGAAGCCGTATCGCCCCCTACGCTTCCTGTAGTGTATTACAGTCTGTCAGAGCGACTGTGTGGATCATATGAACATTATAGAGCTTTTTAAATGAAACAGTAGAAGCCGTATCGCCCCCTACGCTTCCTGTAGTGTATTACAGTCTGTCAGAGCGACTGTGTGGATCATATGAACATTATAGAGCTTTTTAAATGAAACAGTAGAAGCCGTATCGCCCCCTACGCTTCCTGTAGTGTATTACAGTCTGTCAGAGCGACTGTGTGGATCATATGAACATTATAGAGCTTTTTAAATGAAACAGTAGAAGCCGTATCGCCCCCTACGCTTCCTGTAGTGTATTACAGTCTGTCAGAGCGACTGTGTGGATCATATGAACATTATAGAGCTTTTTAAATGAAACAGTAGAAGCCGTATCGCCCCCTACGCTTCCTGTAGTGTATTACAGTCTGTCAGAGCGACTGTGTGGATCATATGAACATTATAGAGCTTTTTAAATGAAACAGTAGAAGCCGTATCGCCCCCTACGCTTCCTGTAGTGTATTACAGTCTGTCAGAGCGACTGTGTGGATCATATGAACATTATAGAGCTTTTTAAATGAAACAGTAGAAGCCGTATCGCCCCCTACGCTTCCTGTAGTGTATTACAGTCTGTCAGAGCGACTGTGTGGATCATATGAACATTATAGAGCTTTTTAAATGAAACAGTAGAAGCCGTATCGCCCCCTACGCTTCCTGTAGTGTATTACAGTCTGTCAGAGCGACTGTGTGGATCATATGAACATTATAGAGCTTTTTAAATGAAACAGTAGAAGCCGTATCGCCCCCTACGCTTCCTGTAGTGTATTACAGTCTGTCAGAGCGACTGTGTGGATCATATGAACATTATAGAGCTTTTTAAATGAAACAGTAGAAGCCGTATCGCCCCCTACGCTTCCTGTAGTGTATTACAGTCTGTCAGAGCGACTGTGTGGATCATATGAACATTATAGAGCTTTTTAAATGAAACAGTAGAAGCCGTATCGCCCCCTACGCTTCCTGTAGTGTATTACAGTCTGTC
>NC_051216.1:3404773-3414773 GCF_015220715.1 Pygocentrus nattereri | reverse complement strand
TTGTCAACAACCTGGAAACTACTTAAGATGCACAATCTCACTTTTCTGGTTTGCATTTAAACTCTTTGATGAACTTCTAATTCAGAGGGTCCAGTAACACCTTTAGGGGGGAGAAATATACACCGAACAAAACGTATCAGGTTTGAAACGTTGTTGTTCACCACGGCACGTGAAAACCCGCTTAGACCCATAGCTTCTTATAAGGGCATGACTGTGACTACTGCGTGATGCATGACTTCAGAAGACTATGTAGGCACAAAAGTGGTTTGGATTAAAAGTTTAAAATCTGCACATTTCACAAAATTTCTCCGCTTGTTTCAATGAGCAGCGCGTCAGAAATAATTAATATGAAATTACGGCATGATTTTATCATCGCTGCTGCTTCTTAGCGTTAAAGTATAATAAATTTCCCCTTTGTGTCTGGGATTGTGGTAGAGATTTCCCCTCTCCAGGCCTGATCTAGTTGAGTATTCCCCCTCAAATGCAGCCCGACACAGCCGGAGATTAGAGTCTGGCCGTATTGAATTGCAGTTAATAATTCATGACATAATTTTTGCTTTATCTCAGGACTGTGATACATGAGTGTGAAGGCCCATTCATCAGCGTGCCACAGCCTTTTACTGCCGTAATGAATTGGATGCAGTGGATTTTTTTGGAGTTAAAAGGGCGAGCGAGGCCGCCGGAGCGATGGAGTGCTGGATTCTTTTAACATGCACATTAGCATCTGCGCTCAGGGTTAAGTCTGGCATTTAGGTCCTGCTGAATGTCCAGTGACCCAAAGCTTGAGAGTGCCTGTGCAATAGAGTGGCTGGAGGCTCTCTTTCAGTCTGCGAGAGGGACTAATTATACACAAGAGTGTCTGTGAGGCAAGCCTGTTTCACAAACAGCGGACAGTCGTGGCCTTCAGTGACCGCAAAAGCTCTCAGTGTGACGATCCAGAGAGTTTAAAAGGGTTCACACCGTGGAAATCAGACTTTCCCCCACTTCTCAGAAAGAAAAGTTTGACAGAGTGTGTTAAAGTCTTAGAATGTAGGACACAGCAGTTTAGCCCCGCCCATTCAATCTAAAGCTGTTTAGCCACGCCCATTCCATCTACAGCAGTTTAGCCCCACCCATTCAGTCTGTGGTCAAGTAGACAGGGTTTATGCTACATTAAACAATAGATTGTTTTAAATGGTGTCATAAGGGGCAAAAAAGGGAAGCTTGTTTAATTTTTGTGATGTGTATTTTTTTTGTAGCACATTTCTAACGCCTAACTTGGCAAAATACAATAGGTTCTCTAGAGCCGGACTGAGACCTGTGACTGTGGATGCAGTCATAATTATGTGTATAAGAAAGACGAGGATATGAGAGAGAGAGAGAGAGAGAGAGAGAGAGAGAGAGAGAGGAGAGAGAGAGAGATGGAGGGACAGAGACAGAGACAGAGAGAGAGAGAGAGAGAGAGAGAGAGAGAGAGAGAGAAGGCTGTTATTTGCTATGATTCAAAGCAGTGTGTCATTCACAAGTTTACTTACCAAGAACAGAGTGTAACAAACACACACACACAGGCTTGTTTTAATCCCTGTCCAAAAGGGAGAGGCTGAATTATATATATTATATAGAGTATAAAATATAATATGACACAGAATCTGCCACATATGCCTGACCAGTGGTAAACTGTAATTAAGCCAGGCCATAAATGTCAAAACTCAGGAAGAACTCAGTGAGCACATTTGATAGCTAATGTTTAAATGCATGAAGATACAGGGGATCAAACTTAAGTGTTTCGCAGTATCCATGTCTCACTTTCCCTTGTCCTACTTTACATTTGTCACACTTTACCCTGTCCTACTTTACACTTGTCACACTTTACCCTGTCCTACTTTACACTTGTCACACTTTACCCTGTTCTACTTTACACTTGTCACACTTTACCCTGTTCTACTTTACACTTGTCACACTTTACCCTGTTCTACTTTACACTTGTCACATTATACCTGTCACACTTTCCCTTGTCCTACTTTACACTTGTCACATTTTACGTGTCACACTTTCCCCATCCTACTTTACACTTGTCACACTTTACCCTGTTCTACTTTACACTTGTCACATTATACCTGTCACACTTTCCCTTGTCCTACTTTACACTTGTCACATTTTACCTGTCACATTTTACCCTGTCCTGCTTTACACTTGTCACACTTTACCTGTCTCACTTTACCCTGTCCTTCTTTACACCTGCCTCACTTTACCCTGTCCTGCTTTACACTTGTCACCCTTTACCTTTCTCACTTTACACTTGTCCTACGTTATACTTGTCACACTTTACCCTGTCCTACTTTACACTTGTCACATTTTACCTGTCACACTTTACCCTGTCCTGCTTTACACTTGTCACACTTTACCTGTCACACTTTACCCTGTCCTACTTTACACTTGTCACACTTTACCCTGTCCTACTTTACACTTGTCACATTTTACACTTGTCACATTTTACCTGTCACACTTTACCCTGTTCTACTTTACACTTGTCACACTTTCCCTTGTCCTACTTTACACTTGTCACATTTTACGTGCCACACTTTCCCCTGTCCTACTTTACACTTGTCACACTTTACACTTGTCACACTTTACCCTGTTCTACTTTACACTTGTCACATTTTACCTGTCATACTTTTCCCTGTCCTACTTTACACTTGTCACACTTTCCCTTGTCCTACTTTACATTTGTCACATTTTACGTGTCACACTTTCCCCTGTCCTACTTTACACTTGTCACACTTTACCCTGTCCTACTTTACACTTGTCACATTTTACCTGTCACACTTTCCCATGTCCTACTTTACACTTGTCACACTTTACCCTGTCCTACTTTACACTTGTCACATTTTACCTGTCACACTTTCCCATGTCCTACTTTACACTTGTCTCACTTTCCCTTGTCCTACTTTACACTTGTCACATTTTACCTGTCACACTTTACCCTGTCCTGCTTTACACTTGTCATACTTTACCTGTCTCACTTTACCCTGTCCTTCTTTACACCTGCCTCACTTTACCCTGTCCTGCTTTACACTTGTCACCCTTTACCTTTCTCACTTTACACTTGTCCTACGTTATACTTGTCACACTTTACCCTGTCCTACTTTACACTTGTCACATTTTACCTGTCACACTTTACCCTGTCCTGCTTTACACTTGTCACACTTTACCTGTCTCACTTTATCCTGTCCTTCTTTACACCTGCCTCACTTTACCCTGTCCTGCTTTACACTTGTCACCCTTTACCTTTCTCACTTTACACTTGTCCTACGTTATACTTGTCACACTTTACCCTGTCCTACTTTACACTTGTCTCACTTTACCTGTCTCACTTTACCCTGTCCTGCTTTACACTTGTCACACTTCACCTGTCTCACTTTACACTCATCCTACTTTACACTTGTCACACTTTACCTGTCACACTTTACCCTGTCCTACTTTACACTTGTCGCACTTTACCTGTCTCACTTTACAGTCGTCCTGCTTTACACTTGTCACACTTTAGCCTGTACTACATTGCACTTGTCTAATTTTACCATGCCCTACTTCACACTTGTCCTATTTTACCTGTCTCACTTTACCCTGTCCTACCTCACACTAAACCCACTTTACATTCATCCTACTTTACCTCTCTCACTTTATTCTGTCCTACTTTACACTTGTTACACTTTGCCTGCCTTACTTGACACTCGACCCGCTATATTCTTGTCTTAATTCACTTTGTCCTAACTAACACGTCCCACCTTACCTGTCTCACATGTATGATTGTCCCACTTTCCCCTGTCCTACTTTAAACTTTAATTTTCTTTTTTTAATTGAAAATACTAGCTGCCTTACAAATTTTAAAGCAGCAACTGTTAAAACAGTCTTAATGCTTGAAATCTAACATAATAGTTTAGATAAAAAAAAAAAAAATTAAAAGTTTTTTTTTTCTTCTGTAAAATGTTCTCCAAACAGTTATCTATCTAAATGTAATAAGAAATGTGTAAGCTTAACACGAAACAGGATCTCAAACATAAACTTAGGAAGAAAAAAAAGTCTTTTTCTGTTTATTTATTCATTTGTGAAAAATAACTTTTTAAAGTCAGAAGTGTTTTGTTGGTGCTCTGGGTCAGAAATGCATGTTAATAAGTTTGTATCAGTGGATGTAGAGAGTGTGTTAGTGTGTGTATCAGTGGATGTAGAGAGTGTGTTAGTGTGTGTATCAGTGGATGTAGAGTGTGTGTTAGTGTGTGTATCGGGGATGTAGAGAGTGTGTTAGTGTGTGTGTATCGGGGATGTAGAGAGTGTGTTAGTGTGTGTATCAGTGGATGTAGAGTGTGTGTTAGTGTGTGTATTGGGGATGTAGACAGTGTGTCAGTGTGTGTGTATCGGGGATGTAGAGAGTGTGTTAGTGTGTGTATCGGGGATGTAGAGAGTGTGTTAGTGTGTGTGTATCGGGGATGTAGAGAGTGTGTTAGTGTGTGTGTATCGGGGATGTAGAGAGTGTGTTAGTGTGTGTGTATCAGTGGATGTAGAGAGTGTGTTAGTGTGTGTGTATCGGGGATGTAGAGAGTGTGTTAGTGTGTGTGTATCGGGGATGTAGACAGTGTGTTAGTGTGTGTGTATCGGGGATGTAGAGAGTGTGTCAGTGTGTGTATCGGGGATGTAGAGAGTGTGTCAGTGTGTGTGTATTGGGGATGTAGAGAGTGTGTCAGTGTGTGTGTATCGGGGATGTAGAGTGTGTGTCAGTGTGTGTGTATCGGGGATATAGAGAGTGTGTCAGTGTGTGTATCAGTGATGTAGAATGTGTGTTAGTGTGTGTATCGGGGATGTAGAGAGTGTGTCAGTGTGTGTATCAGTGATGTAGAGTGTGTGTTAGTGTGTGTGTATCGGGGATGTAGAGAGTGTGTCAGTGTGTGTGTATCGGGGATGTAGAGTGTGTGTTAGTGTGTGTATCGGGGATGTAGAGAGTGTGTCAGTGTGTGTGTATCGGGGATGTAGAGAGTGTGTTAGTGTGTGTATCGGGGATGTAGAGAGTGTGTCAGTGTGTGTGTATCGGGGATGTAGAGAGTGTGTCAGTGTGTGTATCAGTGATGTAGAGTGTGTGTTAGTGTGTGTATCGGGGATGTAGAGAGTGTGTCAGTGTGTGTGTATCGGGGATGTAGAGTGTGTCAGTGTGTGTATCGGGGATGTAGAGAGTGTGTCAGTGTGTGTGTATCGGGGATGTAGAGAGTGTGTTAGTGTGTGTATCGGGGATGTAGAGAGTGTGTCAGTGTGTGTGTATCGGGGATGTAGAGAGTGTGTCAGTGTGTGTGTATCGGGGATGTAGAGTGTGTGTTAGTGTGTGTATCGGGGATGTAGAGAGTGTGTCAGTGTGTGTGTATCGGGGATGTAGAGAGTGTGTCAGTGTGTGTGTATCGGGGATGTAGAGAGTGTGTCAGTGTGTGTGTATCGGGGATGTAGAGAGTGTGTTAGTGTGTGTATCGGGGATGTAGAGTGTGTGTTAGTGTGTGTATCGGGGATGTAGAGAGTGTGTCAGTGTGTGTATCGGGGATGTAGAGAGTGTGTTAGTGTGTGTGTATCGGGGATGTAGAGAGTGTGTCAGTGTGTGTATCGGGGATGTAGAGAGTGTGTCAGTGTGTGTGTATTGGGGATGTAGAGAGTGTGTCAGTGTGTGTGTATCGGGGATGTAGAGAGTGTGTCAGTGTGTGTGTATTGGGGATGTAGACAGTGTGTTAGTGTGTGTGTATCGGGGATGTAGAGAGTGTGATAGTGTGTGTATCGGGGATGTAGAGAGTGTGTCAGTGTGTGTGTATTGGGGATGTAGACAGTGTGTCAGTGTGTGTGTATCGGGGATGTAGACAGTGTGTCAGTGTGTGTGTATTGGGGATGTAGAGAGTGTGTCAGTGTGTGTATCAGTGATGTAGAGAGTGTGTTAGTGTGTGTATCGGGGATGTAGACAGTGTGTCAGTGTGTGTATCAGTGATGTACAGTGTGTGTTAGTGTGTGTATCGGGGATGTAGAGAGTGTGTCAGTGTGTGTATCAGTGATGTACAGTGTGTGTTAGTGTGTGTATCGGGGATGTAGAGAGTGTGTCAGTGTGTGTATCAGTGATGTACAGTGTGTGTTAGTGTGTGTATCGGGGATGTAGAGAGTGTGTCAGTGTGTGTATCAGTGATGTACAGTGTGTGTCAGTGTGTGTATCGGGGATGTAGAGAGTGTGTCAGTGTGTGTGTATCGGGGATGTAGAGAGTGTGTCAGTGTGTGTATCGGGGATGTAGAGTGTGTGTCAGTGTGTGTGTATCGGGGATGTAGAGAGTGTGTCAGTGTGTGTGTATCGGGGATGTAGAGAATGTGTCAGTGTGGGTATCAGTGATGTAGAGAGTGTGTCAGTGTGTGTGTTCATCAGCTCGGTGGGACAGCAGCCAGTGTGTGAGTGTGTTAAACACACAGCCTTGTTAATATTTCACCAGCTTGTAACGAATCCCTCTGGCAGCCTCAGTGGCATTTTCCTGCCATTTGAATTGTTGATTATGTTGCGTTTGAAATCGGTTCAGACGTTTTAATGAGCACTTCAGGGATGAGAAATTAAAGTGCCAATTAACTGAAAGACGGGAAGTAACGATTTGATCATTGATTATTTGCTAAACTTCCAGAAAACGCTGCGTCTCATGCATATTCAGTTGCGGGATTCCGTGATGACAGCAGTGATGTGACGCTGCATTGTCTGCTACGTTTTTGCACACTGTGCAAATTATTTCAAAGCAGTTGCGTATGTGATTAATGATATCTGGAAGGAATTGCACAAAAGGGTAAAGGAGATGCATCCAATTATTCCGTAGTGTTTGTACCGCGTTTGGGTCCGCAGTGACCTTTTCCTGCCCTGTTTTTAATCCAGCAAAAGGCAGAGAGAGAAGAGGGCAGCGGAACAAAACGATTCCGCTGCCGATATTGAGAATAAAAATACGTCCGGGGGTTTTCAGAGGAATTTTTGGACGGCGGTGCAGAAACAGCAGAAACAGCGATTGTTTCTGAGCAGCAGAAATAATGATGATGTCTGGAATCACAGAAGGGTTTGAGGCCTGCGTTTAATAACCTGCCCGGGGGCACAATTGATTTACTCCAGCCGGCGCACGTCTGGGCCCTCTTCTGAAATAAATCCCAAAGTTCCACCTGAACTGCAAGAAAAGTGTTGACTTAGTAAACCATACACTTATTTTTGAGGCATTAGAGGCAAGTTTGCTCTGGCACCAGCGCCGATCGATACCGTGTCCTCCAACAGAACAGAAAGAGCAAGGCCCGGACCCCCCCACCGGCGTGCAGGCTGGCTACGGCTGGCTTAGCATTTCCTCCAGATTGCTTTTAGATGAGCCCTCAGAAGCGCGTGGTTTTCACAGGTCAGCCTCGGTGACCGGACTGTCCTTGAAGCCAGGGGTGTAATCTAAAGCGGCGGTGGAGGAATGCATCCCCACAATGTTGAAAAGAACAGATTTTGTCCCCCCCACTGACATAGTTTCCACTGGGGCCTGCACCCCCAACACCCCCCCCCCCCCCACCCAACCCCCACGCCCACAGTTCTTTTAAAGTAACGTAAAGTTTGTGTGTGAAATCTGTAAATAGCCAATAGCGCCGGTCTACTCTTGCAGCTGCCTCAGTCTGGAGCTTCACTTGTTTCCATGGTTACGCTACACATACTTTCATGGTTACACTAAAACATCTACACTGGTACATCGTACACTTTAAAATGCATGCTCTACACCCAGTTCCATGGTTTCCATGGTTACACATGATCTTTTTCCATAGGTATACTACACCTGTTTCCAGGCCTTTGCTAGGTTATTGCTGTAGTTTCCAAATTGCACTACAAACAATTTCATGGTTACATTACGGCCATTTACAGATAAACACCAACCAGCTCCAACATTATGTGGTAGCTTTTTCATCTACATCCTTCAGAGGGCGGAGCTGAGCGGCGTTTGTTTATTTGATGGAGTTAATGACGTCTTTAGAGGGCGGAGCTGAGCGGCGTTTGTTTATTTGATGGTCGTTAATGACGTCTTTAGAGGGCGGAGCTGAGCAGCGTTTGTTTATTTGATGATCGTTAATGACGTCTTTAGAGGGCGGAGCTGAGCGGCGTTTGTTTATTTGATGGTCGTTAATGACGTCTTTAGAGGGCGGAGCTGAGCGGCGTTTGTTTATTTGATGGTTGTTAATGACGTCTTTAGAGGGCGGAGCTGAGCGGCGTTTGTTTATTTGATGATCGTTAATGACGTCTTTAGAGGGCGGAGCTGAGCGGCGTTTGTTTATTTGATGGTTGTTAATGACGTCTTTAGAGGGCGGAGCTGAGCGGCGTTTGTTTATTTGATGATCGTTAATGACGTCTTTAGAGGGCGGAGCTGAGCGGCGTTTGTTTATTTGATGGAGTTAATGACGTCTTTAGAGGGCGGAGCTGAGCGGCGTTTGTTTATTTGATGATCGTTAATGACGTCTTTAGAGGGCGGAGCTGAGCGGCGTTTGTTTATTTGATGGTTGTTAATGACGTCTTTAGAGGGCGGAGCTGAGCGGCGTTTGTTTATTTGATGGTTGTTAATGACGTCTTTAGAGGGCGGAGCTGAGCGGCGTTTGTTTATTTGATGGTCTGTAATGACGTCTTTAGAGGGCGGAGCTGAGCGGCGTTTGTTTATTTGATGGTCGTTAATGACGTCTTTAGAGGGCGGAGCTGAGGGGCGTTTGTTTATTTGATGGTTGTTAATGACGTCTTTAGAGGGCGGAGCTGAGCGGCGTTTGTTTATTTGATGGTCGTTAATGACGTCTTTAGAGGGCGGAGCTGAGCGGCGTTTGTTTATTTGATGGTAGTTAATGACGTCTTTAGAGGGCGGAGCTGAGCGGCGTTTGTTTATTTGATGGTAGTTAATGACGTCTTTAGAGGGCGGAGCTGAGCGGCGTTTGTTTATTTGATGGTTGTTAATGACGTCTTTAGAGGGCGGAGCTGAGCGGCGTTTGTTTATTTGATGGTAGTTAATGACGTCTTTAGAGGGCGGAGCTGAGCGGCGTTTGTTTATTTGATGGTCGTTAATGACGTCTTTAGAGGGCGGAGCTGAGCGGCGTTTGTTTATTTGATGGTTGTTAATGACGTCTTTAGAGGGCGGAGCTGAGCGGCGTTTGTTTATTTGATGGTCGTTAATGACGTCTTTAGAGGGCGGAGCTGAGCGGCGTTTGTTTATTTGATGGTTGTTAATGACGTCTTTAGAGGGCGGAGCTGAGCGGCGTTTGTTTATTTGATGGTTGTTAATGACGTCTTTAGAGGGCGGAGCTGAGCGGCGTTTGTTTATTTGATGGTTGTTAATGACGTCTTTAGAGGGCGGAGCTGAGCGGCGTTTGTTTATTTGATGGTCGTTAATGACGTCTTTAGAGGGCGGAGCTGAGCGGCGTTTGTTTATTTGATGGTTGTTAATGACGTCTTTAGAGGGCGGAGCTGAGCGGCGTTTGTTTATTTGATGGTTGTTAATGACGTCTTTAGAGGGCGGAGCTGAGCGGCGTTTGTTTATTTGATGGTTGTTAATGACGTCTTTAGAGGGCGGAGCTGAGCGGCGTTTGTTTATTTGATGGTCGTTAATGACGTCTTTAGAGGGCGGAGCTGAGCGGCGTTTGTTTATTTGATGGTCGTTAATGACGTCTTTAGAGGGCGGAGCTGAGCGGCGTTTGTTTATTTGATGGTTGTTAATGACGTCTTTAGACGGCGGAGCTGAGCGGCGTTTGTTTATTTGATGGTCGTTAATGACGTCTTTAGAGGGCGGAGCTGAGCGGCGTTTGTTTATTTGATGGTTGTTAATGACGTCTTTAGAGGGCGGAGCTGAGCGGCGTTTGTTTATTTGATGGTCGTTAATGACGTCTTTAGAGGGCGGAGCTGAGCGGCGTTTGTTTATTTGATGGTCGTTAATGACGTCTTTAGAGGGCGGAGCCCTGTTGTGATGTAATTACAGTAGGATCAGGAATC
>NC_051216.1:3379773-3399773 GCF_015220715.1 Pygocentrus nattereri | reverse complement strand
TATTTTCCTTAAGCATGGTGGAACACATACAGGATGATAGATTAAAACATGCTGTACTCAAATGTAAAGGGATTATGGTTAGGGTTAGGATTAGAATCATTTAAAGACATTTAACGTTTGTTAAAAAAAAAAAAAGGGTTACCAAATTATTTTTTCAGTACCTTACATTCAAGCCAAGAACCGTTTAGCAACCTTTATTGGATTAAAGGTGTTGATCATTATAGTTCTGACCTTGTTTTAAGCACAACAGACCTCTGTAAGCTATTTCACATGTGTGCTTATTATTTCCTTGATTATTTATTTGTTTGTTTTTATTTGTTTTAAAGGCAGCATAATATAATTTATCTTCATGCTCTACACGTACATTTGTTTAACTAGGTCTGAGCTCTTATCATTCAGATCACAAATCTTTACAGATTCTCCAGAAGCTTCATATCAGTTTGGCTCCTCCCACAACTTGTAAACAGCGTACGCTGCTCTAGATAAAAGCAACTTAACTTAAGACGTATGTCTTTATAAGAAAGCTGCGATTACAGCTGGACCTTGACCACAAATGTCGAAACGTGGTCTCGTGCTTCTATGAGGTTTAAGCACTGATGCTCATCAACATTAGAATAAACAGGTATTTTAAACTTGTATTTGACAAAGTACGTTTTACCTGACGCTCAGAAAAGCTCGAGACAGCTCGAATTCAGTGATGTATCTAGAACTTCCACAAGGCCTAGAGCGATGTCTTTTCTTCTGTTTACGCATTGTACATCAAAGTGTGATTGCTTGATTCTTCTGTCACTTCTTAATTATAATTAGTTAATTATAGTAGTAGTAGTTAATCTAAGTGTCAGCGATTTGTTGTATGGCCACCAGAGGTCTCACTCCCCAGAGTACTAGCCCTGTTCCCACCAAACCACCTGTACCCAATTTCAGTAATGAGCCACGGCTTAAACATCCCGTCCTTTCAGCCTGGCACTGTGAAGTATTGCCAGTTCTGCATACTCAGCGTTTTGGATTAACTACCTGTCTTGTGTTTCTGACTCTCTGCCTGGACTTTTGGATTTTTGCCTTTTGCCCCTGTGTTTGGATGATTTGTTTTTTTTTAATGGACTTACTGGTTTTGGCCTGTTTTTTTATGCCTTTTGACCACGAGTTTTGGGTTACCCCTTTTACTATTAAACATGCACATGGATCCTTCTTCAGTTTCCGAGTCCGATACGTCACACTAACATGTAAGGCCTTCGGTCCAGCTCCTGAAGTCTCAAGTCCTCTACTGAAGGCCTAGCGAGGACCTGAAGGCCTAGCGAGGACCATATATGTCAAAAAACGAGAAAAAAAACAAACTCTTTACAGTAATGCTCATTTTCTAATAAAGTTCATCCAAACAGAACAAAACTAATTCCATCTCCCTGCCTTTTTCAGATTAAATGACCACCCACCTGTCTGGCCAGACAGACCACTGATGGACGACTGACCTACTACCCACTTCAGACCAGCTGACCACGCCCCAGCTACCACCACCTGCCTTGGACTAGCTGCCCACCCTACTCCTGGCTATTACTACTACTAATACTACTGCTATTACATTTACAGCATTTGGCTGGCGCTCTTATCCAGAGCGACTTACAGTTTGATCATTTTACACAGGTAGACGAAGGTGGTGTTAGGAGTCTTGCCCAAGGACCCTTATTGGTATAGTGTAGGGTGTTTGCCCAGGTGGGGATTGAACCCCAGTCTACAGCGTTGAAGGCAGAGGTGTTATCCACTACACCATCTCAACCACAACCTACTAATATTAGTAGTATAATAATCTGTAGGTAGTCTGACCAGAGGAGGACGGGTCCCCCCTGGTGAGCCTTGGTTCCTCCCAAGGTTTCTTCCTCAGCTCTGAGGGAGGTTCTCCTTGCCACTGTCACACCTGGCTTGCTCACCTGGGTGTTTAACATTCTTGTTAAAACTTTGTCTTTACTGGAATTCTGTGAAGCTGCTTTGTGACGACATCCGTTGTAAAAAGCGCTACAAATAAATTTGACTTGGTTCGAGTTCACATCAACAACTGAGCGAAACTTAGGTAGACTACGACCACGTATTACAGCCAGCTATGTATCTAGAATTTCCACAAGGCCTAGAGCGATATTTCTTCTTGATTTGGTGTTCCTCATTGCAAATCAAAGCATGATTGGTTGACTCGTCTTCACTTCCTAATTATGTTGGTAGTTAATTTGAGGTTTAAGGCCTTCCGTCCAGCTCCTGAAGCCCTAACCAATGGGAGAGCAGCTCAGCTCTGTCCACCTAGACACTACAATAAGATCCGGATTAGATCGTTTTCTGTTGGATTTTTCAGTAATTTAATCCTTTTATTTCCAAACAAAGCTTAACAATAGAAGGTCAAGGCAGATCAGAGTGGTCTCCTCTACATAAATGTGCTATTAAGCCATATTTATTTTGCACTTTTCGTAGTTATAAATGCAGTTCAGACTCTTAGTTCTCGGTTTGGTCCTCAGAGTGGCTGTGATGAGCTCCATGCTGTGGTCTCCCTCCAGCTACTGCATGATTCACACAACAGGTTGCTGCCACACCGCAGGCTTCACAGGGGCATGTGCAGCGCTGATAAGAGGAGATGGAGATGCTATAGTGGAGGCCCTGCTGAAATACAGAGAACTCCTCGCTGTGCATGGCCGCAATCTCTCTCTGAATTCCTGTTTCTCCTTCCCTCTCGCTCTCCTCACTTCCACAGCTCCTCTATGATTGCGGTGCTCGGCGTATTCAGGGAGACAGAAATGAGCTGTGAAATAGCTAAGCCGACGTGAATTCGTCACAGGGGCGTTCCTCTCTCTGTCTGATTATTTTTGGAGGAGCGAGATGTCCTTCCCTGCGGTCTGTTGCAGGTGGCTCTGTTTTGGTGGACGCTGTGTTTATGGACAGTGTTAATTCCAGTTCCTGCTGAAAAAGCCAGTCTGAATCTGAAACATGGGGAATTTTGATAAAAGACTTTGTTGTTGTGCTTGTTTGGCA
Source organism: Pygocentrus nattereri (assembly GCF_015220715.1). Classification (NCBI taxonomy): domain Eukaryota; kingdom Metazoa; phylum Chordata; class Actinopteri; order Characiformes; family Serrasalmidae; genus Pygocentrus; species Pygocentrus nattereri. Next base: position 3,396,767 of record NC_051216.1, on the reverse strand, counting down.
TCACTTTCTTTTACAGTCTCTTAGGTTCTGTGTGTTAACCAGGTACAAACCAAGAAAGACCCAGTCCCACTTCTTCTTTTTACCCTTACCCCTTGTTTTCGAGTGTATCCTTCTCCTTTGGTACTGAGCCACAGGGCAGTGGTTGAGATCTTCCTCTGAGATGAGCCCCTCTAATAAAAGAGCATCACTTCATTATCAGCTACTAGCGCCGCTCTGTAGGCGACCCTGCCCGTCTGCAGGGACAGCAGAGGAGGGGAAAGTTCAGCTCCTCACTGCTGGGCTTTAGTTACATTTAGGGATCATACGCCTTCAAGGAGGGGTGTTCGAATTTTCCCGTTCTACCTTAAACGGAGAAGCAGTTACATTGTGGCGCTTCAGGTGTTAGAACTGCTGGACTATTTAAGGTGGAATGGGAAATTTCGCTCACTCACTAACGAGGCATCAGCGATCTTTTATGATGGATATGAAGAACAGGACCATAACACACTAAAACGACAGTAAACGTTAATGTAATTAACGTTAAGGGATAAAACGGCGGTTACCGTAATTTTTTCTCATATTTGTGGGTTTCTTTAGTCTCTTTTTCAGCCGTCTTGAGTAAAACTAGCGAAACAATCTGTGTCTCTGAGAAACCTTCAACATGTAAGACCTTCCGTCCAGCACCTGAAGTCCTAGCCAATGGGAGAGCTTGCTTACCTGTATCTGCACAGATACAGAGCACAGAAACCTGTGTTTTGGTCCAAACTTTGTGTGTGTAGGGGCAGAAGGGGTGGAGGGGGCAGAAGGGGATGAGGGACAAAGTAGGGAGAGAGTTGAGCAAAAGGAAACCAAAAGGAACGACAGATTTCTCAAAATGTAGGAGGAAAAAGTCGGATATTAGACTCTGAAATGTAGTGGAGTGAAAGGAAAAAGACGCCCAGAACGGAGAAACTTCAGTACAGATACACCAAAAATACTAAAGTACAGACACTCATTACATTTACTCAGATACTCAGTTACTGTCCAGCACTGGAGGCGAGGCGGGGTGTGTGGAGTCAGTACAGCTTAGAACATCATTTCAGTGCATTATGGTTCACTTATGTTCCCTGACTAAAGCACTGAGGTGGAGCCTTGAGGGTTCTACCCCCAGTGACAGGAGGGGAACCGCCCCAGTGACGGGTTCATACCATTATTTCTGAGAGTGTAAGTCCTTATACAAGGGTCCATAGTTTGCTAGCTACCTTGGCCTCGCCGCTCCACTGCTCATACTGAAGGAGCTTCAGACTCCAAATGCAACACTTGCCAGTTGTTTTAACAACAGCCTCCAGTTACTCAGTCTATTAGTGCTAATGGACGCAACCGCAGCTAATCTGCCCTCACTGCTTTGTACCTACTGTAAATGCAGCGTTTAGTGCCTGTAAATCTGCCTGTTAACAGAACAAACTGACTGAGCGTTTGATGTTCCAGTGTGAGTGACGTCTCCTGCTGTGCCACCAGAGCAGCTTCTGCTGTATTCATGTTCAAAGACACGAAGCTGAATTATGAGCAGAACTATTCATCGGTCTGTTTACTGGAGTGGGTGGGGATGACGGTTGCTATTGTGAAGAGTTTGTACCAAACATATAAACACAGAGCGCTGTTTCGCCTTTGGCTTTGGCTGAATCTAACAACAGCACCCTGCTAGCAGAAAAGGGAGGGTTTTCATCAAATGCCATTCTTTTCCAAATAAATGGGACTCCGTTTATTTTAACCCACCAGAAAACGCTTGTTTGAGGTCTCCTCTTCATTTTGTGATGGCTTGGGTTAAACCGCACTGAAGACTCTGGCGTAAACCCTCGCTAATGCTCAGCTGAACAACAGGCGAGTTGGAGGTCTCACAAGTGAGCTCATCTTCATGAGGGCTCTCTAATAACACAACACTGAGTGCCTGCTGGGGAACTTGAACGTGTTTTTGGGCCTGGGTGTAAAGAGCTCTCTGCAGCGCTCTTTAAACGCAATGTTCATCCATTTAGAACAATTCAGAAACAGCAGCCGTATCAGAGAAACTCTAATTAGTCACCATGACAACTTCAGTTAGGACTGAAGCTGCTACAGAATAAGTTTCATAATCTGATTCCAACTCCAGGTAAGAAGCCAGTATCACACACGCATCCTAAAGCCGTGGGTTCACTACACGACTTTTAAAGCCTTGACAGATTCCATGAGATTGGGTGTCTCATACTATTGATTTGTTTGAGTGACCACACAACGATTAGGGATCACACACTGTTCAACTTTTCAGCTGTTGCGGAACCGAACGGAGCTCACTGAACTCAAACAAACATGTCTTACACACGACTCGATTCTCTCTCTCTCTGTCGACTCTGACTGACCCAAAAATCTGCAGACTAGAGCCGACCAGCTCAGACTCAGACAGACTGAGTCAGGGCTAAAATCAGGGTAAACGTCTTGTAGTGTAACTAGACTAAATCTCCTAAATACAGTCCTAAATTTAGGATAAACCTCAACAGCTATAATGACTGCAGCGGTGGTGGTGAAAAATGAGGAGACTCAGTTGAACAATTGGCTGTTTATTAGGACAAATAATGTTAAGCTAAAGCTTTGGGAAATGGAAACTGAAACTGAAGAGGAAGAACACTGGTCATTGGTATTCTTAACTTCTTCATACTTCCTGTTTATTGCACTTTAGTGTTGCTTTTTATATCATTACCTTTAGCTGTCTAGCTAACTTACATTATTAACATTATTTTGATCACATGCTGAGCATTTATTGCTCAAAGTTAATGTACACCACTGTGAATGTGCACCACCGTTAGCCTGCCACTGACGTAACACTGCATATCCAATAGAACGTTAGCAGAAAAGGGTTCTTGGTTTGCTGTGATGTAATGATGTAGTGGTTGGTTAGTGTAGTGGGTAACACCTCAACCTTGTAGACTGGGGTTCAATCCCCCACCTGGGTAAGCGCCCTAAACTATACCAATAAGAGTCCTTGGGCAAGACTCCTAACACTGCCTTCCACTACTTGTGTAAAATGATCAAATTATAAGTCGCTCTGGATGAGAGCGTCAGCCAAATGCCATAAATGTAGTGTTTAAAGTGAGACGCCGGGTAAGAAAAGCTCACTGTAGCAGTGATTCTAGGCTGGATGGCCTGTTTGGAGCATCTGAATATTCAGGACTGAAGCCCTGAAGATGCAGCTCTAACAGCTCCAGCACTGAGAAATAAAATACTATAAATCTCTGAGTGTAAATAAACGTTATATTCGTCTTTACGCTCTCCACGCTGGGACTGACGTCTCTGGCAATGACAGAATAACATGTTATTAACACTATTTATAATGCATTATATTAACAAGTCATAACATATAATATAGTGGTTGGTTAGTGTAGTGGGTAACACCTCTGCCTTCTATACTGTAGACTGGGGTTCAATCCCCCACCTGGACAAGCCCCCTACACTGTACCAATAAGAGTCCTTGGGCAAGACTCCTAACACCGCCTTCCAGTGTAAAATGATCAAATTGTAGGTCGCTCTGGATAAAAGCATCTGCCAAATGTCATAAATGTACTAATAAACATGGCTAAAGTGTAATTAATTTTAATACGTATTTATAACCATGTTTATAATGCCGTATGAATGCATAATGAATAATAAAATTGTGTATTACGTCGGCTGCCTCTGTGAACAACATGAGCGCTGCAGATCGGCACGTGTGCCTCGGTTCTCCGGCGTCAGTGTCTGCAGGCTGTAGTGGGCAGTTTCATTAGCAGAGGCTGTGATGTAGACCGTCTTACTGGAGGCTCATCCCTCCTCCTGATTAGTCAGTAGAGCCGTCATTAGGACTTTATTTGGTCCAGCTGCACTTCAGAGGACGGTAATGGATGTTATTATGTTGTTATGTAAATGGACATCACTCTCACTCACTAACAGCCTTTGGCATTGCAATATTGTCCACGTCTGGGCCAGAGTGGAAGAGCAAGAAGGAGAAAAATGACCACTAGTGGCCTTAACCGTTTTAAGGCTGACGCACAGAAATGGGCATTGCTGCTGTTTAGTCTGGTTTTCTTTGTTAATGGTGTGATTCCTGTGTCACATTCTGGACAAAAGTATTGGGACACCATTCTAAATCCATAGTCATTAATATGAGTTGGTTCCCCCCTTTGCAGCTCTAACAGCTTCCACTCTTCTGGCAAGCTTCCTACAAGAGTTAGGAGAGTGTCTGTGGGAATTCTATGTCCCTTATTGAGACACACTTAAAAAGATGGTTCTTCAAGGGTTCTTTAGTAAAGAAAACAGTTCTATGTAGAACAGAGATCCCTTTGCAGGATTAAAGGATTCTTTGCAGAGTGAATGGTTTCTTCAGATTGATAGAGAATTCTATACTGCACTGAAAAAAATGAATAGCAGAACCTTTTTTGGTACTATATAGAACCCCTTTTGAAAAGGGGATGAAACTAATGAAGCTAAAGAACCCTTTCACTATATAAAGAAGCCGTCAATCATGCAAAGAGATCTTTGAGTGTTCACGGTTCTACATAGAAGCATTTTCCTTACTAAAGAACCCTTGAAGAACCATCTTTATTCAGAGTGTATCTGGGCAGGGAAGACAGCAGTCTTACCCATCACACTTCACCAACCACGGACGATTACCTCTACTAATCTGTGTGAAATATACACCAAGCAGGCGTAACGTTCTGACCGCCTCCTTGTTTCTACACTCATTATTCACTCACTATTTGGGTGGTGGGTCATTCTCAGCACTGCAGTGACACTGATGTGGTGGTGGTGGAGTGTTAGTGTGTGTTGTGCTGGTGTGAGTGGATCAGACACAGCAGTGCTGCTGGAGTTTTTAAACCCTGTGTCCACTCCCTGTCCACTCTGTTAGACACTCCTACCTGGTCGGTCCACCTTGTAGATGTAAAGTCAGAGACGACAGCTCATCTGCTGCTGCACAGTTTGTGTTGGTCATCCTCTAGTCCTTCATCAGTGGTCGCAGGACGCTGCCCACAGGACGCTGTTGGCTGGATATTTTTGGTTGGTGGTCTATTCTCAGTCCAGCAGCAACACTGAGGTGTTTAAAAACTCCAGCAGCACTGCTGTGTCTGATCCACTCAGACCAGCACAACACACACTAACACACCACCACCACGTCAGTGTTACTGCAGTGATGAGAATGACCCACCACCCAAATAGTGCCTTCTCTGTGAGGGTCCATGGGGGTCCTGAATACTGAAGAACAGGGAAAATAACTACATCACCTCCATCACTAGATATTCAGAGACTGGCAGTTCAATCCATTAGTAACTTTTCTAACAAGCTTTGCAAATAACAGCTAATTATTACAAAATTATCTTGTTTTTTTACAGCAATCTTCTGTATTTAAGGCGGTCAGATTTCCACTGTGAATGTCCATCAGTCTTAGCGTAGCAGCTCCACTGCCAAACTGGAGAAACGAAGTGTGTAAATGTGAATTTTTTGGCCAAACTATCACTTTATCACCCTGTTACGGCTGTTCCTCAGCCTCTCCTCCCTCCTGCTGTTCTCCTCTCTTCCCTCCCTCCCTCTGCGCATACCTAACCTGATTATCACTTCAGCTCAATTATCGGATCACCCACCAAGTGCCTTACCACCGGATTATGGTATAATGAGCTTACCTATAGGAGTTCACACAAAACGTGTCACCTCAATTAAACACAATCATGCGTTCCGATGCTCTGCTCTAACGGCAGGAGGAGGGAGGAAAGCTCAGGAGAGCTCCGCAAAGAGGCTGAAGCTCACAGTCTTACTGGAGTGCAAAATCACCGTCGGCGGCCAGCGGAAAGGGCTCGGGGGTGCTGAGCGGAGTAAGCCGGGCTTTAAAGTGAGGGTAAAGAAGAGCACACAGAATATCTGGAAAGAAAGTCTCCTCAGATGTTTTATTAGTGCTCGGGGAGCGCTCCGGCTTGATTGTGAGTTCATGTGAAGCAATCAACAGCCAGGCAGAGCCGAGAGTTCCTCACAGAGCGCTGTTTCACAGAGCGCTGTTTCGCCTTTGGCTTTGGCTGAATCTAACAACAGCACCCTGCTAGCAGAAAAGGGAGGGTTTTCATCAAATGCCATTCTTTTCCAAATAAATGGGACTCCGTTTATTTTAACCCACCAGAAAACGCTTGTTTGAGGTCTCCTCTTCATTTTGTGATGGCTTGGGTTAAACCGCACTGAAGACTCTGGCGTAAACCCTCGCTAATGCTCAGCTGAACAACAGGCGAGTTGGAGGTCTCACAAGTGAGCTCATCTTCATGAGGGCTCTCTAATAACACAACACTGAGTGCCTGCTGGGGAACTTGAACGTGTTTTTGGGCCTGGGTGTAAAGAGCTCTCTGCAGCGCTCTTTAAACGCAATGTTCATCCATTTAGAACAATTCAGAAACAGCAGCCGTATCAGAGAAACTCTAATTAGTCACCATGACAACTTCAGTTAGGACTGAAGCTGCTACAAAATAAGTTTCATAATCTGATTCCAACTCCAGGTAAGAAGCCAGTATCACACACGCATCCTAAAGCCGTGGGTTCACTACACGACTTTTAAAGCCTTGACAGATTCCATGAGATTGGGTGTCTCATACTATTGATTTGTTTGAGTGACCACACAATGATTGGGGATCACACACTGTTCAACTTTTCAGCTGTTGCGGAACCGAACGGAGCTCACTGAACTCAAACAAACATGTCTTACACACGACTCGATTCTCTCTCTCTCTGTTGCCTCTGACTGACCCAAAAATCTGCAGACTAGAGCCGACCAGCTCAGACTCAGACAGACTGAGTCAGGGCTAAAATCAGGGTAAACGTCTTGTAGTGTAACTAGACTAAATCTCCTAAATACAGTCCTAAATTTAGGATAAACCTCAACAGCTATAATGACTGCAGCGGTGGTGGTGAAAAATGAGGAGACTCAGTTGAACAATTGGCTGTTTATTAGGACAAATAATGTTAAGCTAAAGCTTTGGGAAATGGAAACTGAAACTGAAGAGGAAGAACACTGGTCATTGGTATTCTTAACTTCTTCATACTTCCTGTTTATTGCACTTTAGTGTTGCTTTTTATATCATTACCTTTAGCTGTCTAGCTAACTTACATTATTAACATTATTTTGATCACGTGCTGAGCATTTATTGCTCAAAGTTAATGTACACCACTGTGAATGTGCACCACCGTTAGCCTGCCACTGATGTAACACTGCATATCCAATAGAACGTTAGCAGAAAAGGGTTCTTGGTTTGCTGTGATGTAATGATGTAGTGGTTGGTTAGTGTAGTGGGTAACACCTCAACCTTGTAGACTGGGGTTCAATCCCCCACCTGGGTAAGCGCCCTAAACTATACCAATAAGAGTCCTTGGGCAAGACTCCTAACACTGCCTTCCACTACTTGTGTAAAATGATCAAATTATAAGTCGCTCTGGATGAGAGCGTCAGCCAAATGCCATAAATGTAGTGTTTAAAGTGAGACGCCGGGTAAGAAAAGCTCACTGTAGCAGTGATTCTAGGCTGGATGGCCTGTTTGGAGCATCTGAATATTCAGGACTGAAGCCCTGAAGATGCAGCTCTAACAGCTCCAGCACTGAGAAATAAAATACTATAAATCTCTGAGTGTAAATAAACGTTATATTCGTCTTTACGCTCTCCACGCTGGGACTGACGTCTCTGGCAATGACAGAATAACATGTTATTAACACTATTTATAATGCATTATATTAACAAGTCATAACATATAATATAGTGGTTGGTTAGTGTAGTGGGTAACACCTCTGCCTTCTATACTGTAGACTGGGGTTCAATCCCCCACCTGGACAAGCCCCCTACACTGTACCAATAAGAGTCCTTGGGCAAGACTCCTAACACCGCCTTCCAGTGTAAAATGATCAAATTGTAGGTCGCTCTGGATAAAAGCATCTGCCAAATGTCATAAATGTACTAATAAACATGGCTAAAGTGTAATTAATTTTAATACGTATTTATAACCATGTTTATAATGCCGTATGAATGCATAATGAATAATAAAATTGTGTATTACGTCGGCTGCCTCTGTGAACAACATGAGCGCTGCAGATCGGCACGTGTGCCTCGGTTCTCCGGCGTCAGTGTCTGCAGGCTGTAGTGGGCAGTTTCATTAGCAGAGGCTGTGATGTAGACCGTCTTACTGGAGGCTCATCCCTCCTCCTGATTAGTCAGTAGAGCCGTCATTAGGACTTTATTTGGTCCAGCTGCACTTCAGAGGACGGTAATGGATGTTATTATGTTGTTATGTAAATGGACATCACTCTCACTCACTAACAGCCTTTGGCATTGCGATATTGTCCACGTCTGGGCCAGAGTGGAAGAGCAAGAAGGAGAAAAATGACCACTAGTGGCCTTAACCGTTTTAAGGCTGACGCACAGAAATGGGCATTGCTGCTGTTTAGTCTGGTTTTCTTTGTTAATGGTGTGATTCCTGTGTCACATTCTGGACAAAAGTATTGGGACACCATTCTAAATCCATAGTCATTAATATGAGTTGGTTCCCCCCTTTGCAGCTCTAACAGCTTCCACTCTTCTGGCAAGCTTCCTACAAGAGTTAGGAGAGTGTCTGTGGGAATTCTATGTCCCTTATTGAGACACACTTAAAAAGATGGTTCTTCAAGGGTTCTTTAGTAAAGAAAACAGTTCTATGTAGAACAGAGATCCCTTTGCAGGATTAAAGGATTCTTTGCAGAGTGAATGGTTTCTTCAGATTGATAGAGAATTCTATACTGCACTGAAAAAAATGAATAGCAGAACCTTTTTTGGTACTATATAGAACCCCTTTTGAAAAGGGGATGAAACTAATGAAGCTAAAGAACCCTTTCACTATATAAAGAAGCCGTCAATCATGCAAAGAGATCTTTGAGTGTTCACGGTTCTACATAGAAGCATTTTCCTTACTAAAGAACCCTTGAAGAACCATCTTTATTCAGAGTGTATCTGGGCAGGGAAGACAGCAGTCTTACCCATCACACTTCACCAACCACGGACGATTACTTCTACTAATCTGTGTGAAATATACACCAAGCAGGCGTAACGTTCTGACCGCCTCCTTGTTTCTACACTCATTATTCACTCACTATTTGGGTGGTGGGTCATTCTCAGCACTGCAGTGACACTGATGTGGTGGTGGTGGAGTGTTAGTGTGTGTTGTGCTGGTGTGAGTGGATCAGACACAGCAGTGCTGCTGGAGTTTTTAAACCCTGTGTCCACTCCCTGTCCACTCTGTTAGACACTCCTACCTGGTCGGTCCACCTTGTAGATGTAAAGTCAGAGACGACAGCTCATCTGCTGCTGCACAGTTTGTGTTGGTCATCCTCTAGTCCTTCATCAGTGGTCGCAGGACGCTGCCCACAGGATGCTGCTGGCTGGATATTTTTGGTTGGTGGTCTATTCTCAGTCCAGCAGCAACACTGAGGTGTTTAAAAACTCCAGCAGCACTGCTGTGTCTGATCCACTCAGACCAGCACAACACACACTAACACACCACCACCACGTCAGTGTTACTGCAGTGATGAGAATGACCCACCACCCAAATAGTGCCTTCTCTGTGAGGGTCCATGGGGGTCCTGAATACTGAAGAACAGGGAAAATAACTACATCACCTCCATCACTAGATATTCAGAGACTGGCAGTTCAATCCATTAGTAACTTTTCTAACAAGCTTTGCAAATAACAGCTAATTATTACAAAATTATCTTGTTTTTTTACAGCAATCTTCTGTATTTAAGGCGGTCAGATTTCCACTGTGAATGTCCATCAGTCTTAGCGTAGCAGCTCCACTGCCAAACTGGAGAAACGAAGTGTGTAAATGTGAATTTTTTGGCCAAACTATCACTTTATCACCCTGTTACGGCTGTTCCTCAGCCTCTCCTCCCTCCTGCTGTTCTCCTCTCTTCCCTCCCTCCCTCTGCGCATACCTAACCTGATTATCACTTCAGCTCAATTATCGGATCACCCACCAAGTGCCTTACCACCGGATTATGGTATAATGAGCTTACCTATAGGAGTTCACACAAAACGTGTCACCTCAATTAAGCACAATCATGCGTTCCGATGCTCTGCTCTAACGGCAGGAGGAGGGAGGAAAGCTCAGGAGAGCTCCGCAAAGAGGCTAAAGCTCACAGTCTTACTGGAGTGCAAAATCACCGTCGGCGGCCAGCGGAAAGGGCTCGGGGGTGCTGAGCGGAGTAAGCCGGGCTTTAAAGTGAGGGTAAAGAAGAGCACACAGAATATCTGGAAAGAAAGTCTCCTCAGATGTTTTATTAGTGCTCGGGGAGCGCTCCGGCTTGATTGTGAGTTCATGTGAAGCAATCAACAGCCAGGCAGAGCCGAGAGTTCCTCCAACTTGCATCGGTACATGTAACAAATAACATCACTGAGTGACTAACAAGAACTTTTCAGCGAGCTGGTTTAGTGCCGAGTTATTTATATATACGCTATATTTCCAAAAGTATTCGCTCGTCTGACGTCACACGCGTATGAATTTGAGTGACATCCCATTCTTAATCCATAGGGTTTAATATGATGTCGGCCCACCCTTTGCAGCTATAACAGCTTCAGCTCTTCTGGGAAGGCTTTCCACAAGGGTTAGGAGTGTTTATGGGAATTTCTGACCGTTCTTCCAGAAGCACATTTGTGAGGTCAGACACTGATGTTGGACGAGAAGGCCTGGCTCACAGTCTCCGCTCTAATTCATCCTAAAGGTGTTCTATGGGGTTGAGGTCAGGAATCTGTGCAGGCCAGTCGAGTTCTTCCACACCAAACTGGCTCATCCACGTCTTTATGGACCTGCTTTGTGCACTGGTGTGCAGTCATGTTGGAACAGGAAGGGGCCGTCCCCAAACTGTTCCCACAAAGTTGGGAGCGTGAAATTGTCCAAAAACTCTTGGTGCTGAAGCTTTAAGAGTTCCTGTCACTGGAACTAAGGGGCCGAGCCCAACTCCTGAAAAACAACCCCACACCATGATCCCCCCTCCACCAAACTTTACACTCACAATGCAGTCAGACAAGTACCGTCTCCTGGCAACCGCCAAACCCAGACTCGTCCATCGGATTCCCAGACGGAGAAGCGTGATTGGTCACTCCAGAGAACACGTCTCCACTGCTCTAGAGTCCAGTGGCGGCGCTTTACACCACTGCATTCCACGCTTTGCATTGCGCTTGGTGATGTAAGGCTTGGATGCAGCTGCTCAGCCATGGAAACCCATTCCATGAAGCTCTCTATGCTGTTCTTGAGCTGATCTGAAGGCCACATGAAGTTTGGAGGTCTGTAGTGATTGACTCTGCAGAAAGTCGGTGACCTCTGTGCACTATGCCCCTCAGCATCCGCTGACCGCTCTGTCATTTTACGTGGCCGACCACTTCGTGGCTGAGCTGCTGTCGTTCCCAATCGCTTCCACTTTGTTATAATCCCACTGACAGTGGACTGTGGAATATTTAGTAGTGAGGAAATTTCACGACTGGACTTGCTGCACAGGTGGCGTCCGATCACGGTACCACGCTGGAATTCACTGAGCTCCTGAGAGCGACCCATTCTTTCACTAATGTCTGTAGAAGCAGTCTGCAGGCCGAGGGGCTCGGCTTTATACACCTGTGGCCATGGAAGTGACTGGAACACCTGAGTTCAGTGATTTGGATGGGGGAGTGATTTTGGAATACTTTTTTTAGAATAAAAATATTTAAATCAATCTTAAATAAATGTATAAATAGAACTAATTAAAAGTTCATTAAGATTTAATAAAATTAAAACCAAATAAAATGACTGAAAAAATTAATAAGAAAGAGAAATGTTCCCGTACGTTCTCACCCGCAACGACTTTTCACCTCGTCGGCCAAATCGCTGATCGCTCATCACCTGTGCGCACTTCTGAACTCAAGCAGGTGGTTGGTTGCCACGGTTTCCCTGACAGCATCAGAAGCCTACCTGCTAAAAATAAAAACCCTGGTAAAAAAAATCGTTTGTGTGGTTATTCAGTCTATTTGCAGCGAAAGGACCGCCGCTATTATTCCACCTGTAGTAGGAATGGAGTGCACAGGAGTTTCATAGTGGTGGAGATGAAGTGCGTACTACGCTACTCAGTGCTGAATTCTGATTGGTAATCACCACATTGATTTGCTCCTCATTTGCATAACATCAAACTCCACTCAACTTTGTTGTGTCGCTGACTCCGCCCCCTTTGTGTTACCAACATTCACGCTGCCTCATGTCCCCAGAAATCGCAGCTGTCGTTGAAAACTAATGACGCATCGCATCGCTGCTGGTGTGAAAGCAGGAAACCTGACTAAAACCAGTTTCAGGCTGTCAGACAGTGGTTAGAGACTAAAAAGCAGTTTCAGAGACTCTTGGACCACTTTAGAATGAGACTACCCTTATAAAGCATTCATAAACGGTGTATATGAATAGTTTATTAAGGCTTACTAGTAATGTTGTAAACATTTAAACACAATACTAGTCAGTTATAACACGGGGAGTGGAAAGTGAGCTGGTGTATCCGATGAATATGAATACGAGTGTGATGAAGCTGACAGGTGTATTGCTGACTGATGGAGACCAAGTCAGATCAGTAAACATCAACATCTGAGCTCTGATAGTATAAATGAGTCAGGCAAACAGCATCTCACTGTTGCCCGTTGTCTTTGTGTTGTAACTGCTTATTGATTAACATTTAAGGTGTTTGTGACCTGGTTAATAACCTTAAACTCATTTAAACCACTCCTATACCCTTTATAAGCCCAGTCTTGCTCTAAAGTGGTGCCGGGCCTCCTGTATTGAACTCCAGCTCTCTGGTATTGCACCGCAGCTAAAAGCAGATTTTCCCACTTCAGTAAAGCTCTACCTGACAGGTGATCCAGCCACTAGAGTGGGCCTGATTTACTGAATTACTCTTAGTTATGAATGCTATATAAGCTGGCATACGGGTGGAGAGTGATTTCACCATCTTGCTGGTTGGGAGGACCACCCAGCTTTTTCCTCCAGTCTGCAGTGATGGACAGTATAGTGGTTTGAGGGCCCTGGGACATCACTGTAGTCCAGGGCTGACAGTAAGGCTGCCTCCATGACTCTGTTTCTGGCATATATAGACAGACAGACTTGGGCCCAATCCTATTTATTATTTCCGCCCCTACTCCTCGCCCATCGAAACTGAGCTACAGGGCAGTGGTTGAGATCTTCCTCTGAAATGAGCCCCTCTAATAAAAGAGCATCACTTCATTAACAGCTACTAGCGCTGCTCTGTAGGCGACCCTGCCCGTCTGCTCGGACAGCAGAGGAGGGGAAAGTCCAGCTCCTCACTGCTGGGCTTTAGTTACATTTAGGGATCAGACGCCTTCAAAGAGGGGGGCAGTTATTTATTATCACCCCCCCTAATTCTCCAGTGATATGAAGCTGAAGTTGCCAGATTATTGTTCAAATTATCCGTTCCACCTTAAATGGAGCATCACACATGTGGAGCTTCACACATCAGAACTGCTGGCCTATTTAAGGTGGAACTGGACGTTTAGGTAGGTGCTTTCAAGACATCCACATAACACTAGTGCTTATTATGAAGAAAAGGACCGTAATACATAATCGGGAAACCCTAACCCAGATGTGAACACACAAAACGGAGGGGCAAGGGCCAAGGGGTAGAGTCGAGGGGTGAAATGGGACTGGGCCTTATTTCTACAGCTCTCTGAGCTTCGGCCTGTACTCACTGACTGGTTTATTATTAAGAGACTGAAACATCAGTTTATTATCACTACTTCTAGGTCACTTTTCATAAACGTCTAGGCACATTTGTGAAATTGACCATGTTAAGGCCTTTCGAGGATTTGACCTGATCGTTAGAGGCTTCTGCACAAACAAAAGACACTATAAAACCTAGACATGCTTCCAGACCATTTCTTCAAGCACTGGTATAATAGAACAAAATATTATGATTTTATTTTTATATTTTATTCAATTGCGTAAAATATCCTTGGAATAGACTGCATAAAAAAAGAGAACAGACACTTAATAAGGCGAGTGACGTGGTGACGTACATCATGTGATTTTAAATCTCTGCTTGAATTTGGTGTTTGGCTGCGTTTCTAAGCTCTGTTTACAGCGATGGTTGTGTCGCGCCTTGTATGGACCCTCCTAGTGTTACGGACTACATTTCCCAAGACACCTTGGGAAATCATGTGACGGCAGACTTCGCTGTAGAACTGGACTCACTGACTCAGTCAGTGACGATCCGCCTCGCACCTATCAGCGCTCTCGGTCACTGGAATACTGACTGGTTCCACCTGAGTGTTTGTCATGTGACTCGGTGAGTGTAGTCCATAAGCCCGGGCTTTAGAAAGGGTTCTAGGCCAGGTGGTGCTTCTTTAGAGAGCTCACTGAGCGTTTATTCCGATTCCTATACTCTGTTTGTCGACCCCGATCTTGTTTTTTCGACTCTGGATTTGCGATGTTGAACCGTTTGAACCGTTATTTCGACCTTGTCTTTTGTACTGCCCTTTGGGTCTCATCTGCCTTGGGATATGACCACATTTGTGATCATCGATTTTCTGGTTTTGACCTACGCCTGTACTTGGACTATGACTCTGCCGCGAGTTAATAAAGCCACTCTCCTCAGTTTCCACAACTTTGCTGATGAAAAATTAAACAATTAATTGATGTTATGCAGCACTCACACACACACACACACACACACACACACACACACACACACACACACACACACCTTCTAAGCTGCTTCTCCCTCTGGGTCGCGGGAGGTGCTGAAGCCTATCCCAGCTGTCATTGGGCGAAAGGCAGGATACACCCTGGACAGGTCACCAGTCCATCACAGGGCAAGAAATATTCAGCTAACATTAAATAAAAAGACAAATTATGGACCCAAAACTTGGATTTGCCACGACAAGCCATCATGCCGCCTTCCACACGGTGGCTTTGAGAGCCGTGAGGCTGAGAACACGTGAAAAAACAGTGGCCAAGTTAGTCCAGCTGTGAATGTCTTCACAGTAACTCATACTGCTGTTAGAACTGATAAACCTCATTACTTGTGATATAATAGTACTTTTATATAAAAAATAATTTTCGTGACCAAATCATGAGGCAAATTTTTCAGTAACTGCATGAAATAAATGTACATTTTATTTATTTATTTATTGTAAAAATTCCACTCAAATGAGCAGAACGTGTGTTTTATGATCTCCACATGTCACTATATGCTCACAATTTACTGCTGAAAGCCAAAAATCTGCGCCGCTCTTTGTGTTGTTCTCTAAAAGTGATGTTTCCAGAGCAGATCACTGAAGAGACGCCGTCTGTTTATAGTTTAGAGCCCAGATTTGGGGAAAAACGGGTCGACTTTCAGTAGAAAAACAAAGTTCAGCTTCTTTTATTATAAGGGGTTAAAATGACGTCACCGTCTATTAGACTGGAGAGAAGAGCTACAGCCTCACACGACGCCCAGCTTCTGAATGGAGCTTATGGAATATGAACGTTATGAAGAACATGACTGAGTGCGGTTTGGGACCACCGGTGGTCCAGAGGAGATTACGAGGTTAATTTTGTAGCATTTTTTAAATGAATATCAGATAAAACCTTAATGATTATAAGCTTCTCATTATCAGACAAATATTTTTCTAGATGGTTGTCTAGTACATACTGTTGCTTCTAGTGATGGTATTAATTTCTAGCTATGATTTTAACCTTATCCTCTTCTTTCCTTTCATGATTCTGTTCCAGTCCAGCTGTCCACCAAACCCCAGCATGGAGCAGTCCTGTATTTGATGGAAACGACCTAATAAAGCTGACCATTATACCATCCCGCCTTCTGCACTGGTGGGTACAAAACAGCCTCCTGTACCAGCTACAGCTTCCTATAAAGCTCTGAATTATAACAGTTCCAGATGAAAGAAGTGCAGCAGTACCTTCCACACCGAAGTCATTCCATAAAAGACCCTCCTCGCTCCTGCCTCCCCGGCTTTAATGGGCAGTATCGATATGAAATGGCCCCCCGGGGTGTTTCTGATGCAGTGCCTTAACGCTGATGGATGGAGGTATTTCAGCCCTGATGTGGTTCCAGTAAATATGACATTAGATCAGCGAGCGTATAGATGAGGAATGTTTTAGGCAAATCCATCAGCGGCCTGCTGCATTCTCCATGCCACATTAATTAGGAGAGTCACGGTTAAAGTCGCAGCAGATGAACTTCTCGCAGTGAGGGAGCATCTCAGGAAAAAGCCTTCAGTGAATATACACGGCAGAGAGTTCTGCTGAAATGTAAGTAAAGTGCTGAAAAAAGACCAACAAACCCTGGAAAAGTTTCAATTTTACATGAATAATTTCTCACTCGAAGCTCATTGGAACAAACGGAGCGATTGTGTGGAAAGCGCAGATTCTAAGCTTTCAATCCGGACCACGTTAGTGCCTGTGAGTGAACGAGGGGATATTTGAATTTGATGAAAAGTCTTTGCTGTGCGTGGGTCGTTCTACAGAAACATCCACTTTCCTGTCTCTCCATAGGAGTCATGTAACGGGGAGAGAGGAGACGGACGCATGTGCTGAGATAAGCGACGTTTATCAGAGGCAAATCCAGGGTCATGGTCAAAACGGTCCAGGGTCATAGAGCCAACACGGATAGAACGACAAACAGACATGACATAAACCAGAATAAACAACACAGCAGATAACTCCAAGAACTCAAGGGCTTAAATACACATGGAAAATGAGGGACAGGTGGAAACAATCAGGGGTGGAGTCATGAAACAAGGGGGCTACACCAAAACACAAACAAATGGAGTGAGAGGAGCCAATTGTAACAAGTCACTGGTGTTCCGCATAATAAAGGAAACACCAGAGACGTTTTTAATGATCAATGCATTTCACAGAACATCAAACCACACGCTGTCCATCAGGGAACGTCCACTAAAATACGGAATTTAATCCATTTGTGTTTCTATTTTTTCACAGTGACCTCAGAATAAAGTCGGTCGCACC